>NW_004443681.1:130990-135710 GCF_000330505.1 Entamoeba invadens IP1 | reverse complement strand
AGGAACTTTTAAAGATCAAAAAAATTATACTGGACACCCACACGTCACATTATTGTTTATGCCATAGAATGAATGTTGGTGAGTTTTTTAGTTGGACCATTATAGATGAAAAATTGTTTTGGCATTATTAAAATTCATTTCAAATGATGTAACAATAACTCGGTGGAATTTCTTTTGGGCAAAAAAAGTAAGGCAAAAAGATCAAGTTCAGATTCCCACATTAAGTAATACAAGATTGTTTTACCATGCCTCAATTGTTGAAAAACTAATCAACAATCATGTGAATTTCGATGTTTTTTTTCATAAAATTGGGTTTATTTGATAAAATAAACGAGTTATTAATATCTGAATACTAAACAATACTAACAAATAAAAATAACACAATTAAAGAAATTGATTATTTATTAATTATTCTAAATGAAAAAATCAAAACTTTTTGTGTAAATGACCCTCTTTTTCTCACATTTGCTGGTTTTTTCAATGATATTTTTCCGAGTCAAAAAAGTTTTGTGACCAATTACAGGAAAAATTTGTATTTAAAAAAAACTATTCAAAGTTAAAGAGTATCTGCTTTATATAAATGATAGAATTATAAATGTGGTTAATGGAGATTTACATATTGAATTATAACACACGAACCAAAAAACATAAAAAACATTAAAACAATACAATATATGCAAGTAAAAAAGTCAATTTAAAGACGTTGGCAGCGATCTTCCTTATGAAAAACATTCGAATTTTTCGAGAACTGTAACTTAGTTGCATCATTTTCAAGTTGTCAAGTAAAGTTTTTTTGTGGGTTTTTATAATAAAAACATATTATTACAAACTTAATCATAGAGTTGGTGAGAAAAACAACGGCTCTATAAGAATAACTATATTAAATTATATACAATTATTCTTTTGTTTCTATTTTTATTACAATTTAATTTCATATAACTATCGAACCAAACAAAGAATTCAATTTAAATATCGAGATGCCTTTATTTGGGGATAATTTGAATCAGTACATTATACTAATGTAAATTACAACCATAATTATTTTCATATGGTTAAACATGTTGACTTTACACTGAGATTGACTCAATTCATGCATAGATTGAATGATTGGCAATCCCCTTAAACGTAAAAAGTACATTTCACCAAATGACAATTCACCAAAAATGTTTTGGAAACTTTGAATATTTTCTTAAATTATTAAAAATATTCTTTAAAACGATACTTTACAAAAAATAATTTATTTGTTTATTGAATATTCTATTTTTAAAATAACAAGAATTGTTAGCTATTATTAATAAATATCAAAATATTAACGAAATCGTTTATTTTTATATTATATATACATTTAATTGTCTTTATTTACAACATTCCAAGTCACAAAACACTATAATATGACGACAGTGTATATAAACAGTTGTATATAAAACCATTCATCTTGAAATTATCTTTATAATTTTTATTCAAGTAAAAAAGGAAAGTCACTTTATAGGGGTGTGATAAACTGGTTGTAAATTATCAATCCCTTGTCGATTTTAGTAGAACTTCCATTCGAACCAAATGTAAAACATAATTCAACTATTTTTTGTTATTTTGTCTGCTTGAAAAACCCTGGTTCACTTTGTTTTTTGCACACTTTTTGGAACAACTTTAATGATTTAAGACTTGAGTTATTTTTAATTTCATTTTACCCAATCAGACGAAAGACATTTTGGAATGGATTTTCGTTGTTTTTCGTTTTAAAAAAATACAAAATGTGAAATTTTTTCTTTTTTTCTTGTCTTGGAGAGGCGTGACAGGTAAAAAATAGATATTTTTAATAAAAAAATAATTTGGAGAGGAGAAAAACGACTCAAGTTTTTTTAGTAAAATAAAAAATAGTAACCGTTTCTTCGATATTCAAACGTGTTTTATAAAATCATATTGATGACTTGATACACACTTCACGTGGTGTATATTTTTGTAATATAATTTTGTAAAATGAACGTTATAAAAACAAAATGATTATAGTAGAGAAAAGAAATTTGACTCAATGTTAAAATAACTTTTGTCCATTTAAAGTAAATTGTGTAATATAGAGATAAACATTTTACCATGCCTGTCATGTTCCAATTATTGAAATTGATTTTAAACATCATGTTATGTTGATAGACTATGTTTGAAAAAGCTGATCCAAATTATTACAAAGATTGAATCTATATGTTTAAAAATAAACTAATAACAATAGTTAAATTATAATATAAACATCGTTTAATAATTATTATCAAAAATTAGACATTTGAAGCACAAAAAGATGCCAAAAACACTTTTATACATGAATCGAGCTCTTGTATTCTTGATTGTTTCGATTATGAATATATTCAATGTAACGTTCTTAAGCGTTTTTTAACACAACAAGTATTTTACAATATTTTTTACAATAACCAAATAAAACAAAAAAATAGTAAAAAATACTATTTATTTAAAATTTGGTTTAGTTTTTAATTGAAATAATTATTTAATAAAAATTGTTTATAAAATTAGATAATATAATAAAGTAATTAATTTTTGTAAATATATTTGTGCCATAAACAGTGTTGATATCAACAGAATAAATATTCTATAAAATAAACAACAATTCAGATTAGTACAAAGCCCATTTTCAAGAATATGTAAAAAAGAAAAAAAACAATTGATAACGTTCCTTCCATTCCCTGCAACCACTCTTTTTGTGTGAAAGATTGAAATTGTAACCTGAGTATCTAAAATATAACAAAAAATGCAAAAAATAAGTGATTTTTGGTGTTGTTTGTTGGTTATTATTCTTTTATAATATTTATATTATTAAAAAAATGAAAAAATGAAAATAAAAAGTGCGAGAGTGATGTTATAGGGTTTGATTTTTTTGTTTTTTGGTTGTTGTTGATAATTTGTTTGAGATATTTCGTGTTTTGAATTATTAAGTTTTGTATGAAATAATAAATAAAAAGTATTAATATAATAAGTTTATTTATTGTTTTGTTTTGTGGTTTTATTCTAATATTTAAATTTAGTAAATTAATAATTACACTTATTATATTAATAAATTTTTATTTTTTTTCTATAAATTGTTTTCATTGTTACAACAAAGTTAAAGACGTATGACTGGATGTCAAAAAATCACTGGATAGCGAAAATGGAACACAAAAATTTCATAAAAATAGATTTGTTTTTTCTTTTTTCAAAAATACCAAAAAGCTTGTTTTGTTCATTGAATATCAAATAATTTATTCAACAGAAATAAAAAATGTTAATTTAAAATGACATTAAAATGCGTTCCACAAAGGTATTAATATCTTTTTGTCCTACATGCTCAAGCAATTCTTGTACGATTCCACAGTATTCTATTGTTTTAAACATATAATACAAAACGTACCGACCACAACTTGTCCCATCTTTTTGTTGAGCCACGTTTATATCATTAATTGGTTTATTTTTATCAATTACTATTCCGATGTGGCATAAGTAGTTTTTGATTGTTTCTACTTGTTGTTTAATTTGATCAATACAACGAATCGAATAATTCTTCAAACTATCGAGTTTGAATAACGATAGTTCGTTATTGTCAATAATTCCAATTATAAGAAACCAATGACCAACTGTATTGTAATTTTCTTTTTCTTTGTTGATTACAAATGAAGGAAAAAACAATATATGACTTTTTCGTATGTGTTCATTTATTTGTTTTGAATTAATCTTTTTAACGAGACGACAAGTAGAAGTAAAAGAACAATCGAACAAAAAACACTCTTCTGAAGACGTGTTATTTATTATCCACTCTGCTCCATAAGAAATATCATCTGAATTCAACATACCACACACAAAACGATCTTTATCAATTGTTTTAATTTTTGATTTAAAAGTTGGTGTTGTGATGAGTTCAGAATCTGACAATACAATCTCTGTATCTTTGGGAATCAGTTGTGTTCCTTCACAATAGTCACTATTTATTTTACTCTCATCGATATTTTGACTAATTGTAGAAATTTCTATTTTTTCACTTTCGAAAAACAAACATTTGGATGAACACATTTGTTTTACAAAAAAACATGAATTTTATTGATTCATCAATTCTTTTCTTTGCGTCATTCATTAAATACACAAGTGAATTTTTGTCAATTAATGGTTGTTTGTTGTTTTTAATTTCTTCTTTAATTGATTCAAATGTCTCATTTATTGAACAAATGCTGTCTTTCAATTCACCATATTTTTCATTCTGAACTATTTTACAACATTGGTTTTCATTTTCAAAAATAAAATGAAACAAATTATCACTCAAAGGTGTATAGTGATCACCTTATTTGTGTTTGTCATATTCTAATGGATCAACATCAAGTAATTCCATTTGGTCATTTTCATAAATTTCAATATTTTTATCAAAAAGACTAGTTAAATTATATGTATTTTCAATATTACAATCATCAGTAATCGGGTAATGTGTCAACATAAAGTTAAAAATGGCGCAAGCGCAACGAAGATAGTGCTCAAACAAATCTTTGTCAAATTGATACGGCATTCTAAAAAACCTCCAAAATTGACACATTCTTCCATAACTCCTTTCGACAATATTTCTCATTGTGGTGTGTGAATAATTAAAACAATGTCTTTTTTCATCATTTTTCTCTTCTGTTCTTTTCAATGGTACGATAACTTTGGTCAAACCTTTTGAAGTGTACCCTTTATCTCTAATATAAACATCTCAAAC
>NW_004443681.1:129071-130890 GCF_000330505.1 Entamoeba invadens IP1 | reverse complement strand
TTGGAACAAATTCAACTTCTGAAGATCTGATTATATTGTGAAGTTCATCAAATTGTGAAAATGTCAAGCCACTCAATGCTTTCATTTGGACATCATCATTAACTAAACCATCCATTACATCTCTTCTTTCTATTTTTTCTTCTTTGTTTTCCATTTTAATTTCAATTTTTTCAAATTTACAATAGTCTTCTTCCATTGTTAATCTTTTAAGTATTTCTTCTGGTGTCTTTTTTGTCACTTTTTCTTTTGAACTAATTATAATTAACTCAACATCTTCTTCATTCAATATATGATTATCTTCAAAAGGTAATCGACAGGTTAATGGTAGAGTGAATTTTGGAACATCTTGAACGTCGTTTTTAAACTCTAAACCCAGTGAAATCGGTATTTTCTCGTTGTATTTTCTGACTTCTTTTTTGGCTTCTTTTTTTCTTTTTTTTTCTGTTTTTTGATTTTTTCTATTTTTTCTATTTGATTATTTTTCTCAATTTTTTCAATTTTTTCAATTTTTTCAATTTTTTCAATTTTTTCAATTTTTTCAATTTTTTCAATTTTTTCAATTTTTTCAATTTTTTCAATTTTTTCAATTTGATTTTTTTTCTCGATTTTTTCAATTTTGTTTTTTAATGTTTCTTTGCCATTTCTTTGACTTTTTTATCAAACAATTCTAATTTTTGTTTTAAAAAGTCAAAATTTTCGTCGTTGTGCGTGATGTTTAAACGTTTCATATGTAAAATAGATCTTTTTTATTTGTTATTAGAGCCACAAAATCAACTTTTTAAGAACATATTAAAATTTGTTTATTATAATTCTTACATTTTTTTATTTAAATAAAAAATTATTGTATAATTAATATACAAATTTCAATAATTAAATATTTAAACCTTTCTTTATTTTTTTAATTTACAAAAATCAATACAAATTAATCGGCAAAATTAATTTTTATTTACATAAAAAATGAATAATCTATTTATATTGAAATTTATTTTTGCCATCCATTAAAAAGTGGTTTGTCAAGTGGATTGAAAAAAAGATACATGTTTCCAGTGGATGGGTCTCATTCAGTCATATATCTTAAATCACCAAATTATTTTTAGCATAGCATACCAAATTATAAATATGAATTAAAAACCATTTAAATAATATTATTTATTAATCACTCTAAATAATAAATCAATAATTGTTCTTTCTTAAAAATTCGTTTGTTTTCAACTATCGGCTATTTTTATATCGAATAGTTCATATTAATTTAATTATAAAAACATTTTATAAAAATTATATATTTATTTTATTTTTAGATATATACAATAATTGAAAAGACCTTTATGAAGGTAAAATGTAAAGAATACGATATTTGACGAAAAAACAATTAAAATAAGAATTTATTTTAATGTTTGTTATTAATATTTAAAGCAAAACTATTGATATTATTGAAGGGTTTCAAAATCCTATATAAAACAATAAATTATAAAGACTGATAATGATGGCGAAGATGATGTTGCTGATGTGAGGATGGAAAGTAGACGGAGAAGACGGAGAAGACGGAGAAGACGGAGAAGACGGAGAAGACGGAGAAGACGGAGAAGACGGAGAAGACGGAGAAGACGGAGAAGACGGAGAAGACGGAGAAGACGGAGAAGACGGAGAAGACGGAGAAGACGGAGAAGACGGAGAAGACGGAGAAGACGGAGAAGACGGAGAAGACGGAGAAGACGAAATAGATAAATTGGAGAACATACAAATTTAATGATGGATCTCATATTTAAATGAATATTAGTTCAACTTTTGTTGTTTTAATTTTAATTTATATAAAAGCCTA
>NW_004443681.1:97613-128971 GCF_000330505.1 Entamoeba invadens IP1 | reverse complement strand
AGATACGATATTTGACGAAAAAACAATTAAAATAAGAATTTATTTTAATGTTTGTTATTAATATTTAAAGCAAAACTATTGATATTATTGAAGGGTTTCAAAATCCTATATAAAACAATAAATTATAAAGACTGATAATGATGGCGAAGATGATGTTGCTGATGTGAGGATGGAAAGTAGACGGAGAAGACGGAGAAGACGGAGAAGACGGAGAAGACGGAGAAGACGGAGAAGACGGAGAAGACGGAGAAGACGGAGAAGACGGAGAAGACGGAGAAGACGGAGAAGACGGAGAAGACGGAGAAGACGGAGAAGACGGAGAAGACGGAGAAGACGGAGAAGACGGAGAAGACGGAGAAGACGGAGAAGACGGAGAAGACGGAGAAGACGAAATAGATAAATTGGAGAACATACAAATTTAATGATGGATCTCATATTTAAAATGAATATTAGTTCAACTTTTGTTGTTTTAATTTTAATTTATATAAAAAGCCTAAAAATAATTAATTTTAAATAGAATAACTAAAAATATAAGTCAAAAACTTACATTTTTTTCTTATTCCCAAAAGTGCATTGTAGGGTTATCCTTTTTCTTTATACACAAGGAAAAGATTGTAAAAAGTTAAAAATGACTTGTTTTTGTTCTGGAAGTTCTACCAAAATCGACAAGGGATTGATCATTTACAACCAGTTTATCACACCCCTATAATAGTAATTTTATTAAAAAAATAAACCAAAAAAAATTATTATTAATTAATAATATTTATCAAATCAAATATTTTAAATCTATTTTAGTAATTTTAAAAATAATATAGAGTTGTTTAAAAAAATAAATTATTACATAATTAAAATATATTGTTTTATTAAAATTTTTATAATCTAAACATATTTTGTAATATAGTAAATAAAATAATTAATGAAATTAATTGATATAATTATTTTTACAAAATTGAGTCTTTTATATAAATTATTTTTCATACAATTTGATAAAATAACTAAGGTATCATGTTTATTATCACATACATACCACAATAAAACACACAAAGCAGTTAAATAACATTTTGCATATTTTTTTTCTTTTCAACGCGTTTTCAGATCGTGTATAACTAAAGTTGAGCATTTTGGTCAATTTGCAAATTTAACTTATATTTATCACTTTAAAAACATGATTATTTCTTATTTTTACCAAAATTTATCAGTTGTCTTTTTATCATAAATATTATTATTATTAATTTTAAGTTATAAATATAAAAATTTATAATATGTGATTTCATAATTTATGGTATATTTAAGTAAATTTAGTCCATAATATAATTACATATTTTTATAATATATTTGTATTTTATGAAATATTATTATATTTATAATATATAATTCTTAATGAAAACACAATCAAATTATATGATAAAAATTAATACAATTGTTAAAACCAATACTATATATATATAAAAAGTATAACTTTTTGTATTTTATTGTCTTTAAAATCTTAAAAATAACAAACATATGCAAGACTCAAATATCAACAAATGTTTTGAAGAATTCCGCAATTACTTTACTTTTGAATTGAAAACGCAACTTCCTGAAAATCGTCTACGTGATTTCCATTTTTGTATTTTCTGTGGAAAAATGTTTAATAGACGTAAATACATGAAACACTCTTTGGAAGCAAAACTCGAAGAAACACACAAATTTAAAAGTGTTCACAATTTTAAATTTTTTGATGAGAATTTTGACAAATTTAATTTGATTGCGCTCAAAGTTGATTGATTATCGAAATTTCCAAATGAATATTTCTGTTTTACACAGCGAGTCAACACAAGAAGCACTCGACAATATCAGTAAAAGTTTTGATGTTCCTATTATTAATTGTGAAGATGTTGTTTCAAAAAATTCAACTGGTATTGTGGACTCTGGAACTTTATTAAAAACTCCTGCTATTACAAATTTTATTCCAACTCCTCGAACAATTCAAAACGAAAATGCGACACATGTTGATTATAGCCAGGCTACCGACAACGAATCTCAAAATACCAACGATTCGACCAAAGAAGAAATAAAATTACTGTGTTTGAGATTGAACAATTGGAAAAAATGAAACACATTAAAGAGCTCCTCAGACCAGAGAATAAATACTCCGCCGAGTACATCGCACAAGAAACCAACAAAGAAATACATAAACGACTTGGTAAAAATGTTGATAGTTATTCAACAACAAATGATGCTGGAAATGAAAGAGGCAGCTTTATAACAATGATGGCCGCGTTGATGATGGGAGCATGTGGGTTGACAAATAATCAAATTGATTCCATGTCAAAATTGATTTCCATAATTTTGCTAATGTCCAATGTTCCCCAAAAAGTTGTTAACACTGCTCTGAGTTCTTCAACTATGCAACGGAGATTTGTGTTAATTTCGAAAAAAACCGGATATGACTTACAACTAATCTTCAAGCAGTGTGACTATTATACATTAATGGCGGATTCAGCAATGAACAGTGGGGTCGAGTACTTTTCTCTCTTTGTAAGATTCGTGTTTTCAGATGGATCATTTGTTGATAAGAGAATCAAAATCGAAAACTATGATGGCAAAACGGATGCTGCGGGGTGGCTCGGTTGGATAATGAAAATGTTGGAATTGATGGATGTTGACCTAATTAAATGCATTGGTGCTTGTTTTGATGGATCTTATGTTCTGATACGAAATGGTGGGCTCTCTGGTAAACTCCTAGCTAAAATAAAAGAGAGAGACGGGCTGAACGGATTTGATTCAAACTACTGCTTTTCACACAGAACAAATAAAGCGACTGAAAAGTGTTTTGAATCGCAATGGGGGCTGGCTATTGAAAGTTTCTTGGATGGGTTAACAGTTCAGACAACAAGAACTGCATGGGATCAATTCTGTGCCAAAAATCATATCAAAGGTGCAGTTCTCAAATTGGTTCAACGATCTGAAACAAGGTGGCTCCAAACAGTATTGATTCTTGATAATATGTTTGAGAATCTGCCTTCACTTCAAGAATTTTACAGTGAAAGAGAACAATGCCAAAAGCCTTTTGGACCTCGCAACATTATGGGTGAGTGTAATGTCAACTGCAAATTGTTTGTTGCGTGTATGTTCTTCACTCAGATAGTGCTCAGTAAGGTGAAGATAATTAACGATTGGCTACAGACCGCCAATTTACTATACCCCGTGGCATATCAACGTGTTAAAGATCTAATTTTAAACATCTTCGAGCTCAGACACAAGGTGGTGTTAACCGATTATTTAGAAAAAATAAAATACACTGAAGATCTTGACGATAACGAAAAGTTCATTTTGAAAAAGTATTCAATTCACCTGCTCGTTAAGTTGAGTGACGCGATGATTTTGAGGTTTGCAATTCCTTCAAGAAAAATGACCAAAGAAGACCTTTTCGATGCTGGATTGTTGAAGGAGAACCAGGTCAAAGGAACGAATATGGCAAATTTCGGGAAATTACAAAGAAAACTCAAAGGAAAAGAACTTGTAGTAAACATCAAAATTTACAACAACTTTGATGCAAAATCATTCGAGGAAAGTGATGACCAAGAACTAAAAGCGGAATTTACAAAGTTTCAAGATTGGTATTGTGCCAACATTGAAAAAGTCGAAGAAATTGCAAACAGGTTGGAAAGGGAAGAAAGGGCTGATGCTACTGAGGCGATACGTACTCTTGTTAAACAAGTGAGATTAACAAGTACAGATCAAACAGAAGCAACAGATATCGCTGAAGATTGCAGCAGTAGTGAAATTGATAAAGAAAAGAGAGCAAACGCCATTCAACACAGAAAGCAAATAAGGGCTTTATTCAAAAAAGAAGCAGAAGATTTCTTAAAAAGTTGCCCAGTAAAAAAACTAACTTTGAACACCTTGTTTGTCTTGATGACTCAAGAAGAAAAGAATCAATTTTCATGTTTATTTAATCTTGTGAAAAAGATGAATGCTAAGAGTCCAACCACTTGCCCAGTTGAAAGATCTTTTAATAAAATTGGACAATATGATAGAGCAAACATGAGCGTTGAAAAGAAAGTTGCTTACATGGATGTTGGGGATGCTCTGAAAAACTAATTACCAATTTTTATTTCGATTTGTTTAAATGAATATTTTTATATATAGAACAGTCTAAAAAGCTCAATTATTTCGGGTTGGTTTTTTAATGATAAAACAGTCTTAAAAATGTAATATTTCGGGAAGGGTTTTTACTCTAATAAAAGTCATTTTCAACAATATCAAATAAAAGTATAAAACGACCCAGCCATCACCGTGAACGGGCAGGAAGGAGGGCTATTGGAATGATTTAGGTATTAACTTACATTCTTTTTCTAAACCTCACCCTCTAATTTAAATAAAATTATACTATAAATTAATAAATACATACATAATTTAATATTATGGGTAATTAATTAATCAATAACTAATATTAATCATATATATTACTAAATAATTATTATTTAATTTTATAATATAATTTATAATAAATTTAATTGTATTATGAAAACTATAATTTAAATCTAACAAGTTTTTCAAATCAAGCAGGTTTACTTTTTGAGAAAAATATGTCTTACAATGATAACCCATTTAAAAGAGATTTATGTCAAGTCATTTGAAACTGAAGGAGACTTGTTACTGATAGTCTCAACTAAGATCTATGATCAATAACCGAACAGAGAAGAAGTTTGCGGCTGCTATAGTCAAGTTCTTGATGTGGGTGGAGAAGAAATTTGGGGAGAAACTGTCTGTCAAAAGTTGTTAGACAGATTTTATGTACTGTTGTAATAGTATACCATCACCTCTTGTTAGATTCATCCAAGCAACTCATTTAGTAGTGATTGATAATGTTAAGGATGAAGACGGGAAAACGAATGCCGAGTGTTTGATAGCATTGAATGATGCATTAGTGACTATTGGAGAGATAAAGATACTATAGTTAAAAGGTATGCGAAATCCATTTTTAGGAAATTGCAAATGATCAGGCCAACAGAACAAGTCATCGTACGTTGCCTTCACGGACAGTGAGAGGCTGATTGGTGACACAGCAAAGAACCAGATTGCTATGAATGTGAAGAATACAGTCTTCGATGCAAAGAGACTGATTGGAAGACGCTTCAGTGATCCAGCAATTCAAGAGGATATGAAGCACTGGTCGTTCACTGTCGTCAACAATGGCAATGACAAGCCAGTGATTCAAGTGGAGTACAAGGGAGAGACTAAGAAGTTCACACCAGAGGAGATCAGTTCGATGGTGTTGGCGAAGATGAAGGAGACAGCAGAGGCGTTTGTTGGTGGGAAAGTCAACAACGCAGTCATCACATGTCCAGCCTATTTCAATGACTCACAGCGACAGGCAACAAAAGATGCAGGCACAATAGCAGGCATCAATGTGCTCGGAATCATCAATGAGCCAACAGCAGCAATAGCATATGGACTTGACAAGAAGACAGAGAGAGAAAAGAACGTCTTGATTTTTGATCTTGGTGGTGGAACATTTGATGTCTCACTTCTTGCTATTGACTGGTGTCTTTGAAGTGAAGGCAACAAACGGCAATACACACCTTGGTGGCGAAGACTTTGATAACAGAATGGTCAACCACTTCATTGCTGAGTTCAAGAGAAAGTACAAGAAAGACATTTCAGGCAATGCACGAGCTGTCAGAAGACTCAGAACATCATGTGAAAGGGCAAAACGAACACTGTCATCGGCAGCAACAGCAAACATCGAAGTCGACCAGTTGTATGAAGGCATCGACTTCTACACATCAATCACAAGAGCACGTGGAGTCCCATAGTTGAAGTCACATTTGACATTGATACAAATGGGATTCTGAATGTCTCAACTGAAGACAAAACAACAGGAAAGAAGAACAAGATCACAACCACAACGACAAGGGAAGACTCTCAAAGGAGCAAATCGACAAGGTGGTTGCAGACGCAGAGAAGTTTAAGGCAGAGGACGACAAGATGAAGGAACTTATCGAGGGGAAGAATGGACTTGAAAACTTCTGCTACTTGATGAAAAACACACTCAACGAGCAAATTACAATAAAGCTCTCACCAGATGACAAGGCGGCAATTGAAGCAATTATCAAGGAGACGCTCGACTGGCTCGACAAGAACCAATCGGCATCAAAGGATGAATACACACAGAAACAGAAGAAGCTGAGGCTAAGATCAAGCCAATCTTCACTAAAATGTATCAACAGAATGCAGCAGCTGGTAACATGCCCGGTGCACAACAATGGGGTGCAAAGAAGAGCGACACAAAGGGATCAAAGATAGAAGAGGTCGACTGTTGTGATTCACTTATCTTTGCAAAATTATTCGAAGTGACTCAAAAAACTAATTTAAATTTGAATTAGTTTTTTAACTATTAATTTGTAACAACAGTACTTGTTGTTTTGAGTTTGTCCATTATTAAATGTATTTTTGGAAATAATTATAATTTTTGATAGTAAATTAATAATAAAAATATAACTCGTTATATAGTTTTAAAAACACAGCAGACACAACAAAAAGGATAATTTTATACACAGGAAAACATCCTTAATAGCGGGAGGACGTCCCTATCTCACAAATTACCTATTTCCCCTATATTCCCATCCTTCTTCCCCATGTCCATTTTTTTCTTTATTTGAATAAAATATATTATATTATTATGTATATTATACATAATAATATATTATTATGTATTATAATGGATTATAATATAATATACAATATATATCTAGTAATTTGATAAAAACATGAATTTATTTTTTTGTTCAGAAATGCGTTTTTTATTTGTATATAAATAATAAATAACATATTTGGGTCATGATATTTATTTTGGAAATAATTCCACAGTTTTATAGTAGATAAATTGGTGAAAAATATTTTTGTAACAAGATAAAAATAATTTTCTTTTACCACAAATGAACAAATAGCTTGGAAATTATATATATTTTACTTAAAAAAATAAAACCTTTTACCAGTTTATTAAGTTGAAAAGATGCTTAAAAAAGATTAATTTAAAAAATATGTTGTTGTTTTAGTTAAATAGGAAAACAAGAGGATGGTTTTATTATAGTTTATTTTAATTAATTCTTAATTGATTTTTTCGATGCTTAATTTGACTAAATATAAATTCCAAATTCCAAAACGGGTTTGTTTTCATTGTCAATTGATAATTCTTTTTGCAAAATTGTATTTAATTTGAACATTAATAATACCAACAAACGGGATTTTCAAAGTATCTATAATTTGTGATGGAATTTGATAAAATTAAGTTGCCTCTCTTGAATAGAGAGTTTTTCATAAAAAAATAACACAGTTTTGTTGTAAATTATTAAAATTTTTATTGATAAAACAGTCATGTTTTGATTAATTTTTAAAAAGTAAATGAATTAATAACAATGGTTATATAACTATATTGAATAATTTGAAGAATTAAGACAAAAATGAAATTTGTATATTAAAAACTAAGTTTATTTCAAGTGTTAAAAACAATTATTATTTTATATATTATTAATTAACTTTGTGTTTCAAAAAATATGTTTTTCATTTTAATAAAAATATAAACAACATTTGATTAATATTTTTTGATTAAAATATTTATTTTATTTTACATTTTAAAAAATCCATTTTAAAAATATAAAATGAAACAAACCAAAAATACAATGAAAAAACACAATATAAATAGATGATCTGTAAAAGTATTTGTCAAAAATTAACAGTTGAAATAATTATGCCTCTTGGAGAAAGGTTTTCAGTTTCCCCACGAGGAGAGAAAGGGAAGAAAACCCAGATATGAAGCGAAAACGAAGGACTAAACATATAGCAGGAGTGACCTAGGAAAGGCTAGAGTTAAACTGTTGGGACCCGAAAGATGGTGACTATACTTGTGGTGTTTAAAGCCAAAGGAAACTTTGGTGGAAGGACTTAGGAGTATTAACGTGCAAATTACTTGCAATATATGAGTATAGGGCGAAAGACTAATCGAACTATCTAGTAGCTGGTTCCACCTGAATATTCCCTTGGGAAGGTTGAAGTGAGAAAGTAGTGACGATTGGTAAAGATAATGATTGGACATGATAAACAGTTTGATTTTCAACAATTTAACAAACTATGAATAGTCGAGAGATTCAAAAATATACCAATTTATTAGGGATGAGCATATGCAGACTTCAAATCGTCCAAGTTTGGTAAACAGGACTGGCGATGCGGGATGAACCAAACATACAGATAAAGTATCCAAGTCTTGCATGAGGAGAACCATAAAAGGTGTTCATTCATATTGACAATAGGGCGATGGCCATGGAAGTTGGAAATCGCTAAGGAGTGTGTAACAACTCACCTATCGAATGGATGAGCCCGATAATGGAAAGTAATATTATGAGAGATTAATACTGTATCCTTGTGAAGGCTGAAGCGCATGAGGAGTAAGGAAATGCATGGTGTCAAGAACATATGAGTGATAAAGGTAGAGAAGTGATTTCTATTGAAACAGACTTGAGTACAAATCTTGGTGGAAGTAGCAGATATTTGGAAGAAAAACATTCAAGGGAAAAAGGTTCCTAGACAGCATTAATTGGAATAGGGTGAATCGATCCTAAAAGACAAACGGGGAAATGCAAGAATGAACTCATACAAAAGACAACAAGCCTGGCAAAACAACTATACCCAATGAATATATAAACTTGTATCATGAAGTTAAATCATTTTTAAAGTATTAGTTTATTATTTAATTGTTTATATTTATAATAGTATAATTTTATAATACAATTAAATTAGTAAAAGTGTTAGAATTTTTTATAAAATATATAATTTTATTTTTGGTAAATTTTACTATAAACTAAACTATATTAATTGATGTTTTTGTATTTTTTTTGTCAAATCGGTTTGTTGCAATCAAAAAACCAAAACAGTTCAAATCTATACAAAATTGATGTTAAAAAAGACTGAATTAATTCTACTCACGGACGTTTTTAATTTTTTGGCGTGAAAAAAATATGATTGTTAACTTTGTTTTGTTTGATGGCAAAGTTGATTTTGTTATAATTTGTGTTGTGTGTATCACGTTTTGACAATTATTATTGTAAATTTTGAACCTCTTTTGATTTATTTGTTATCGTTGGATGGTTTTTAATGTGTTGTGATTTGTAATATTTGGTTTTTTAAAAGGTCTTTAATATGAACTTTATTTTGGCATTCACATGGTATTTTTAGAAATATTGTTGTTTTAAAAATATGTCAATGTTTTAGAAATTTTGTTTTTCAAATTGTTATTCTTTTGGTGTTTGTATTTGTGTTATTTAAATGTTATTGATCCCGAGATATTTTGTATTTATTACCTATCATTTTTGGGTAAATAAACTATATTTCAATATGTGTGTCTTTTAACTATTTTTATTGATATTTTAAGTTATAGATTTGGTTGATTATTTTTATTGAGAGTAATTTATTATTTTGTCCTATAACTGCTTTTGATTTATGTACGTTTCTAAATAAAATCCCCGATTTTTGTAGACATAGCTATCCTAATATTTAAATGTTCATTACACATTAATAATAAATATATAATTATTTAAACTATAAGTTTAAAGTTATAAATATAAATCATGTACTAAACAATTTAATTAATTATTAATACATTGTTTAGATTTGTATAGTTTAAAACAATAGTATTGATATTATTTGTTATATAGTATTATTTATAATTAACATACATCTTTTACTTTTTGGGTTTGATTATTATTATTTAATATAGTTTTAAAATATAAATATTTGGTTAGTAACGTTAAATATAAATATGATAATATACATTTCTCTATTATTATTAGTTGTTTTATAGCAGTTTTAATTATTAATTAATGGCTTTTTGGTTTTATTTTTAGTTTATTGGGTTTATAATATTACATATTATAATAAAAATACAATTATTTAATAGATTGTTAATTCTTTATTATTTGTGTTATTAAGATGTTATTTGTAACTATCGGTTTGATATGTAAAACAGTGCTGCATTTGTCACAATTTTTGTGTTAATTATGGCAATCACAGCAGTAATAAAATATAAACCCATATTTAAGAATTGAATTGGCTTGTTTTCCCATTATTTTGCCAATTATTGATTCAAATAACTATCTGTTTCTAAGTTTTTTCATTTACAAAAGTCGGCTTTAAGCTCGCCGCTAGATCCAAAAAACCAAGTGAACATAAATTCAAGACCACTTTGGTGACGTGGCAAATAACAAAGAAAAAACACTTTTGTCACGTGATAGACCCCGTGGCAACATAAAATAAATAATAATTTATAATTATATATATTACAATAACACCTAAAATTCAATTATCTTACTTCCAACTATTTTATCGGGCTAACATGATATTGAGAATTTACTTTTCTGAACCGTCTAACCTTTTCTTTCTTGGTTTCATGTTATTAATAATTCAGTTAGTGTTTATTTTCAGATTATGCCTTTTTGTAACAATATATTTAATACAATATTTTTATTGTATTTTTGACAGATATTTCATAATATTACTTGTCAAAGAAAAGTAAATTAATTGTTTGCATCAACAATAAACATTAAGATTATAAACTGTAAATAATCATATATCAATTACAATTATATTATTAAAAATACATCTACAGTTTTGGTAAATGAGATTTAAACCCAAACCCAACACGTATACATCTGTTAATATAGTTAATTTTTAATACAACTAATAGAAACAATTTTACACCAAAAAACTATATTATATAATTACGTTTACTATTAAAAAACAATAAAAAAGACAAAAAATAATGGTTAAAATATAAATTAGTTATTAAAAATTAGAAAATAAAACAATTAATTCAAATATTAGATTAAGTAAAAACTATAATAATAAATTAAAATTAATTATAATCAAAAATCACTAAACGTAAAAACTTGAATATAAATAATATTTTTTGTTGGAGTTGTGTTTTTAAGGATGCTTGTTCATGATACAAAAAATGTATTTAAAATAATAAATAATGGTTCTTTTATCTTTAAACACAACCCTATAATAATAATTTATTACTTATTATCAAATTAACACTAACAATTTCAATGACCTTAATACAGACAAACAATGTTTATTTTAAAGGACTTTAAGAACAACACAAAGTTACACAAATGTCATCGTGGAACACGTTTTCATCGCTTCAAAGTAACGATCTTCAGGCAAAAAACATTTTAAACTTGTATAGATCCATTGAAATACCTATTTTGTGTGTTTTTAAACAACAACCCACTATAACACACAGGTTGTATTCGGTAAATGACAAAATTGTTAAAGGATTGTATGACATGCTTGGGGAAACAATTGATGGTTCTTGTACAAAAGAAATAAAACGATTTTGTTATACATTAACTGACACATTAACAATTCAAATTTATGCTGCAACACACACTCGCTCCGACTCTCCTAAACAAATTTATAGTTGTAAGTCGGCTGGTTGCAATTCTTCTATAGTTGTTTTCATATTTAAACAAAAGTGCCTATTTATTTACTACAATCCATGGCACATTGATCACTCGGAAACAACAATAACAAAGGGTCGACACGAACTCATTCCATTTGATAAAAGACAAATTATACTTCGAGATGCAAAACAGAAAGTGAGTACGCAACTTTCCAGGCTAAATTACTTTTTTACATACAATCCTGAAATGCTTAATGATATTCGTAATAGAGCTTATAAATATCAAACTATCAAACAGGAAATAAGCTTAATATATACCTAAATTCCCTTTCAGATTTTTCAACTGTGTTATTCGTGGACACTCAAAGGAGATTTGTAGGATGTTTTTGCCTCCACATGCTATCAGTTAATGAATAAGATAATTCATGTCTTGTCATAGATGACACACACACTGCACAAATAAATTCTCCAAACCTTTATTCGTTGTTGTTTTTAAAAAGAATGATATAACAAGATTGTTGTCATTTGGGTTTTTACGTGACGTATCCAAACAAGTGTTTGAGGAATATTTAAAAGAACTTAAACAGCAACTTGATTTAAGATGTTTATATCCCGTTGGGTTTACATGTGACCGGTCTAAAGCAAAATCATCAGCACTATATTCAGTATTTGGCCAACAGACAAAGATAAGACACTGCTGGTTACACATACATCGCAATTTAGAAAAGCATTTTTCATATGACGATGAAATTGTATATTTGTTTGATTCACTGTTTAAAGAAAACGTTGATAGTGAAAAAGCGGAGGCGTTGTTTTTAGCGAAACTAACATTGTTAATTTCTTCAGAAAACATACTATAAGATACAATTTCAAACATAATGACACCATTGGATCACGAAGAGTATTCCGATTTTTTAAAACTAGTGTTGTCATCTGATACATTTACAGACAAAAATATCAATAATCGATCTGACAAGTTTAATATTCTTAAAACACTCTTTGATATAAAACATACCTTTATGCCATCTCAATTATGTCAAGCGCTGTATTCAACTTCAAATTTGGCAGAAGGTTTTTTTACATGCAAAAGCACCAATACATGGTCGAATTCCAACACTATTGGAAGCGGCAAAGGCTTTTGTATTGGACACACACCAACTCCAAACGAACAAAAATACACTTTCTGAAGAACAGATGAATGCTCTCAAACTGCTGGTCCCAATTAATGTGATACCCAAACTTACTTCAAAAACAGTTTGAAGTAATTTTGGACAGCTTTTGTACGTTTGTTTGTATGAGTAAATGTTCGTTGGGTAATGGATGTAATTGTGAATGTGAAATGTATTTTGAAACGGGGGTTCCTTGTTGTCATATGATATACTTCAGAAAAAGAGGAAGTGATGTGTTTGTTGATCCGCGTTGTCCACTTGGATACTACATAAACATCAGGGGTAAAACACGACTAATCGTGAAGGGTCCTTGTTCTGCACCACTTATTACTCAAGATGATTTTGCAGAAGGATGTTTAATTATGGAAAATATAGTTACTATTCATGAAGTTAAAGTCGTTTCTGATAATAACACTTTGAATGAGAATGATGTCAAAAAGAAATTGTTTGATTTAACATACAATTTGAGGAGAAAAACTGTATTCAAAAAAGTTGTTAGTTTTGTTGAAGAAATTGACAAATTACGAGAAGACAAAACGGTATATTAAAAATGACGAAGTAAAAGACCCTCTGGTTATTGCGTGTGCAGGAAAGAAAAAACTAAAACTTCAAAGAATGTCGATGAATCATTGTCAATAAAACGCAAAAAACAAAACAAGAAAAAAGAACAAATCAAAGATTTTTAAAAAACCAAAAAAATGATTGATTTTTTTACAAGTAAAAAATATTTTTTATTGTCTTTATAATTGTTTCTTAATAGTAAACGTAATTATATAATATAGTTTTTTGGTGTAAAATTGTTTCTATTAGTTGTATTAAAAATTAACTATATTAACAAATGTATACGTGTTGGGTTTGGGTTTAAATCTCATTTACCATACCAAAGTGGGATTACTTGGATAATACCAATTGTGTCCCAAATGATGTTGCAGCTGCACATTGTGTCTTGTTGTAACAAAACAATGCGGGAATTTGTGTTCAATGTGAATATGAATATTACCTTGATAACACATCGCAATGCGAAATGTGTCCGAGTAATTGTTTGAAGTGCAGAAACAAAACAACATGCACCAAATGTCACGACAATTACTTTGTCAACGAATTTGATAAAATTGAAAGAAAATCCAATCTAACAGGGTGTCTTTTTGCAAATGATTTGGCTGCAAAATGTGTTCAAGTGGATTCTTTCTTGTCAACAAGCGTTGTGTATTTTGCAGTACCAAAAATCCCAATTGTGTAGAATGCGATTCACAGAATGGAAAATGTACATTATGTGAATCAGATTATTTAGTGGAAGAAGATCACTGCCTTTTATTTTCATCAAAATAACATTGTGCAGCAGCAAATGATTCAAATGTATAACATGCGACTTTTGGTATTCGCTCAACAATTATCACTCAACTTGTTACTCCAAACCAGTTTGGTGGGTTATCATGATAAGTTGTTTTATCTCGGTCTTCATTGTTGTTTGTGTGATTGCTGTGATGTACTTTGTTTCCAATACCATTCTGAAGAAAGTTGATTTTGCACTTAATGAGAAGAAAGAGAACATGTATGTTGAAAAGTTTTGGATTAATGAATCCAATGTTCTGTGGAAGTTATTAAACAATTCTTCACTTGGTGTTTCAACTGATTATTTGAAATTTGGAGAAGAAAATGAATTGGAGGGAGCTATTCATGTCAACACATTCACTTCAGAGTATTTCCAAATTGCAAACATGAAGGGGAAACATGGTGTTTTGGTCAAATTTGTACTATGAAAAGAACTTGACCAGATGTATGAAATGGAGGTCAATCCGAGTCAACTTCTTTTGAAGAAGAAACAAGGCGCAAACATTGAAATTAAAGTAAGACCCCTTTACACTTTTCATATAAAAGATAACATCCAATTTTTGTACAAGACGTCTTTACAAATGAACAAAAAATTTCAAACATCAAAATAGCATTTGACACAGAACTCTCAACACGATTAAATCCAAATGACATTTGCGAAGAATTTAAACTTGGAGAAGGGAGTTTTGGAATTGTATATAAAGGAAGATATCAGAACAATATTGTTGCAATCAAAAAGATGAAAAGGTTGTGCTACATCCAAGGACAAATGGAAGAATTTGAAAAGGAAGTGTCAATGTTGGACAAATTCAGAAGTGATTATATCGTCCATTTCTATGGTGCTGTGTTTATCCCAAATAAAATATGTATGGTCACTGAATTTGCACAAATTGGGTCTTTGCATGACTTGGTGAAGCATAAAAAGAGTGAATGAATAGAGAATAAAATAAAGATCAAAATTGTGTTAGATGCAGCATATGGCATATCCTACCTTCATTCCAATGGCATTTTACATAGAGACATCAAGCCAGATAATATCCTTGTTGTTGCACTCGATTTTGATCAAAAGGTGAATGCAAAACTGACTGACTTTGGATCATCAAGAAATATTAATATGATGATGACTAATATAACATTCACTAAAGGAATTGGTACATTAGTTTTCATGGCACCTGAAGTGATAATGTCCCAAAAATACAAAATATCTGCAGATGTATATTCATTTGCAGTCACTATGTATGAATGCTTTGCGTGGAGCCGGTCATATGCATCCAATGAATTTTTATACCCATGGAATGTGGTCGACTTTGTTACAAAGGGGAAACGCCTTCCAAAACCAGAGAACTTCTCTGATGAATGCTATAAAATAATTTGCGATTCTTGGAAACATAAAGCAGGCGATAGACCTCCAATTGAAAATGTTATAAAACAAATTAAAGCTTTGATTGTGTAATTTGTATTGTGTTTAACATTTGGGTTAATTTTAATAACAGGAAGTAGTATTAACGTCAAAAGTTGATAATCAAGACAAAATTTAATGATTTAACACATTAACTTTGTTTTTCAATATATTTGTTTGACAATTGTTGTGTTTGTAAAACGATTCAACCATTTTAAATGATTTATTAAAAAAATCTATTTTGAAACATAAAATAAAAATTTAATTTTACATATAAATTTGGTTTGAAAAAGATAAAAAATATGAAGTGGGAAGATATTGAATTTTTAGTGGTTTTGGATAATGTGGTTAAAACATAGGAAATCCAATTTATCGGTTTTGTAACTGACATAAATAATACGATTACATATGCTAATAATAAAACCATATAATAAACAGTCTAGTTTTTGATTAATTACAACAACAATAAATTATTCAAAAATTATGGGATTTTATAACAAATTAATTCATTAATTATAAGTAGTAAAAGAATTAAAAAAACCCAAAAAACAAAACTTCCTGTTGATAAAAAATAAAAACCAACAACCACATTTTACGTTTGTTCCAACTTATTTATTTTTATTTTCTTTGATTACTTTTTTACACTTTTTAAAACAATACTTATCAGTGAATGTGACTGTGCTTGGAATGGTAATTTCCAGAGATTGACACCCATAAAAACAGTCATATCCAATCGACTTTACACGACTTGGTATTACAATTGTTTGTATTTTGATACATCGACTAAAAGCGCAAGACCCCAATGCACTGACGTTCTTGGGTATAACAACTTTTTCTAATTCAAAACAATTGAAGAAACATTGATGGGGTATTGCTTGCAATTGATGAGGAAGAGTTATATTCTTTAACATGTGACACTCGCGAAAACAAGACTTTCCGATGTTGGTAACAGTGTTTGGGATATCAACTGAGACAAGACAAGAACAACAATTAAAACACAAATCATATATACTGTTAATTTTTCCACCAATATCACATGAAGTCAATTTGATGCAATGATCAAATCCCTTTTCGCCAATAAAACATTCACAGTCGGGTATTACAATTGATTTTAACGATGAACAATCTTGGAAACAAAAATCACCAATCGACTTCAAATGGCCAGGAAACGAAAATCCACTTAATTTGCTACATCCATGGAAACAATATTGTGGCAATAAAGTGAGTGTTTCTGGCACACTTATTGACGTAAGACTGTAACAGTTGTCAACAAAACAACACCCAATTGTTGTAACTGTTATTGGAAGGTCAAGTACCTTCAATGCAAAACAGTTACCAAAACATTTGTTTCCTATTTATCTCAAATTGCTTGGAAGTGTTATTACAGATAAAGATTCACAGTAGTAAAAACAGCCCTCATAGAGTGAGGTGATTATGTTAGGCAATGAAAATTTTTTAAAATTTGAACGCGAATAACATTCATATCCAAGCATTTTTATAGTATTTGGTATATCATCGCCATAAACTTTTCTGTCACTTTTTGTGTATATAACATTCTTAAATGAGATATTTGAATGTAAGTGGGTTTGAGTACAATCGTAGGTCACTACAAACCAAACATTGATTTGGAAGAAGTCGATTTTGGTTGTTGTTTCTAGTTTTTTTTCTATTAAATAAATCATTACCGAAAACTTCATTGTCACAGTTCCATAAATTAAGTGTTTCGATCTTTGGAAAAAATTTGATAGTCTTTTTGTTTATTGGAACTGGGTTGTTGTGAAATTTGTCCATATTTCCTTGAAACTTTTTACAAACCATTTCCAATACAATTAAGTTGTTTATCGTCGAAAAATATTGGGAAACTACCATCATATGGTACACATCAAGTTGACTCATTGTTTTTTTTATTTTTAGTAATATTTATTGGTAAGTAGTATTAATTAGCACTTTTATAATAAATAAATATTATTCAAAATACTAATAAATATCAAAGTTTATATTTAAAAATTCGACAAAAAAATTGTTAAATCATAGTTTTAAACTCAAAAATTTAAGTTAAATTAACTTATTATTCCTTTTTCAATACGATTTGTTTGCCTTCTTTGTACACTTTGAGGTCATCTGGGTTGTCTAACTGACTGTAATCAAAGTCGATATTATCAATGTAAAGTGTATTTTTCAATTCCCCTCCATTGTGAACAAAAGTAAAACCAAGTCCTTGGTGCCAAAAGTAAACTTTTTTCAATACGCCTTCTTCCACTCTCAATCCATTTGCGTTACAACATTTGATACTCATCTCCACTATTTTAGCGTTATTGGTGACGATTGTTACATCTTTAAAATTAATTGAAATAATCTTGATGGAATCTGGTATCGACAATTTACCACCAAACCTTGTTATTCGTATTTCTTCCAGTGTTGTTGCTTTTCTCAAATCAAGTAAAAATTCTTGGTTATCACAAATGGCTTCACTACAGTCTATAAACAATTTATTAAGCTGCATATCTTTAATCATTTGGCATATTCTCTCACTATCATTTTCATCAACAGCTTGCATCATAAAAATGCTTTCCGATGACAATAAAGGCATTTCCAACTGGGTATCATAATCACTTTTATATATCAATAAATGTGGATTACACCTGTTCTGATTGTAAAAATCGTTGATTGCTTTCACATCATTTTCGTCGTTTACATAGTCCATGTTGTAGTAATCAGAAGTGTCATTGTGTTCCACTTATAAGGTCACTTTTATATTTCTACTCAGTAAGTTGATAATGTCATCTTTGAGTGATAAAATCTGACTAATTGTGTGTTTCAATGTTACTTCTTGAAGAGTTTGCAACGAAAATAAATTTCTCTGGAAATTACTGTCGCCGTAATAAGAATCATGTGACATTGAAAAACGTCTCAACCTTGTTAGCTTAGAGGCATTGTTCCCAATGAATGTGTCACTATCTTCAATAGACAAATCAGTCACTAAAGGTAATATTTTGGTGTCTATTGAGCTATGTGTGTTTCTTCTCGTAATATGAAGTGCTTTCAAGTTTACGAAAAGGTTCATTAATTTGTCCAAAGAAAAAGAATCATCAAAAATGTCTTTAGTAACAACAAGTGTTTCAACTTTTGGAAAATATCTTGACATTTTAGTTAATTTGTGTTCATCAAAAGCAATATTGTATGGCGTTGTATATAACAACGTCGTTGCCTCACGACAAGACTTGTTAACATAGACAAGGCGTTTTATGGATTTAAAATCCATATAAAGAACAACATTCATGATGTATATTCTTTCTAATCGCATTTTTAATAATACAGTTTGTTCATCTATTTATCATAATACTTGAGTCATGATTCATATATGAAGTTTAAATTATTTATGAATAATTTTACGTTAATAAAACGTAAAATATACAATATTATTATCAAACAAAACATCGTTTTTATTGACATAAACTGTGTTTAAACACATCAAAATTGTTTTAAAAATAAAAATAATATTTCCATGTTTTAAACTGTAATTTATAATTTTAATATATAAAAATAGATAGTATTTTATTGATTATTATTGTTAATTTACATGTGATTCCCAATAAATTCTGTTATAAACAAATACAGAAAAAACTATTGCTTATATTTTAATATATTTAAGTTGTTAAAAACAATTTTCATGTTCTAATTCTCATTCAAAAACATGTTTTTTGAACATAAACAATTTAATTATTTAAATCACACAATTTTTATAAATCCGACTTTATACAGATATCTGAAAAATAAACTGACACAGAAAAAACGGCTAATAATAATTTAATAGTACTTTATAGTTTTTTGTTTTTTTTATTTTTTTTTTCAAAATTTTCAATGAAATAATCATTATATAGTTTTCTAAAACCATTTTTATAGTAGATTGAATTAAAACATTTTAATTATTAAAATATTAATATGAAAAAAAAACAATAAACCAAATAAATAATATAAAAATTAATGTTAATAGTAAGTTAAAATATAAAAAATTCAATTTTTAAACTCATTCATCAGAATGCCACCACAACTCGACGTCTTTTCTTTTCAAATTGTCGCCAAGTACTTTTACTTGTATGAAGATTATGTTAATGCTGTTCAAATAAACAAAAAGTTTTTAAATATATTAGACCGTTTCCGCTACAACCCAATTTCTGTAAGTACTTTAAAACTGTTTCCTTACATTGAAACACAGCACTTGTACACAAAAAAGACACTTTAATTCCATTTGTTAAACGTTATGTAGTGTGGTTTACAGTTTCTTTGACAGACTCGTATTCTCTTTTTATGGATTTAAAAGTTGTTTACAAACACGTTAAAATAGACAACGAAGACTTTTTTACCAACTCAATAAGTGACATCAATGAAATATCAAAATCAGTCAACATTTACTCTTTATCACTCCTCAACAATTTCACAGAAATAACCGAATTAAGTGTTCCTCTTCACATTAAAAAATTGAAAACAAGTGTTTTTGATAATAACACAAATTTAGTTTCTGTTAATCTTCACAACAACATCAGAAAAATACCAACAAGATGTTTTTTTAACTGCGGCAATTTAAAACAAATAGATCTCCCACCCACACTTACAAAAATTGGAGATTCAGCGTTCAGTCAATGTGGAATTGAATCGCTTAAAATTCCAGACTCCGTGTCTTTTTTGGGTGAAAGTGCTTTTCAGAACTGCACAGAACTTGAACATTTGACATTTTCGAAATCACTGTTTATAATTCCAAATGGTTGTTGCGATGGTTGCCATGTTTTAAGTGATGTGGTTCTTCCAGAGAATCTTCTTGAAATTTGTTCGCGTGCATTTCAGCAGAATTACAATTTGGATGTCGATATTCCAAAGAGTGTCACTAAAATAGAACAAGACGCGTTTTACGAGTGTCTTGGCAATATTTATTTGGATGTTGGACCGGAATGTAAAATAGAGAAAGACTCTCCTTGGGATATTGACGTACTTTTTGGGACGTATAACTATAACAAAGAATGTAACCACGTTATATTTGCAGAGGATTTACACATTAAAGTTAACTTCACTCCTTTCAAAAAAGATAAGTACATTAAAGTCATTGATTTTGGAAATCTAACAACAAAAAAACTCAATTGGAGCTGCAGTGGCATACAAAATTTAGAAAAAGTATATATGTCACCGTTGGTTACAAAATTTAAAGGAATGATGTTTAAAAATTGTGTAAAATTGAAACACATTTTTGGGATGGAAAATGTTGTAAAAATAAGGTTTGAATGTTTCAACAACTGTGTTGCACTTGAAGAACTTGTGATCAACAAAAGTGCAAAGATTGAAACAAACTGCTTTGTAAACTGTACATCACTCACAAAACTTGAAATCCCAAATTATGAGAGGAAAGTCGAGTTTTTGGTGACACAGGAAGACCAGAAGGTGATTGAACAATTTAACTATGTGTGCACACAAATTAGCGTTTGTTTTGATGCAAATAATTGCAAATCAAAACTTGTAGAATTCACAACAAATCCAAATATAAATACAAAACAAGATGCGTTTTTTTGAGTGGGTTGGTGTTTGCAAAAACAAAGAAATTACGAAGATTGAAGTTCCAGTTAATGTGACTAAAATAGGACTCATGATGTTCGCAAATGACTACATCAAAAATCTGAATTTGGGGAATATCAAAGAAATTGATGAGTATTGTTTTGGGAGTGCACTTGAGGAGGTCACAATTCCAACAACACTCACAAAAATAGGTCACAAATTATTCACAAAATGTAATAATTTAAGAAAGGTTGATTTGTGTGGTAAAGGGAGTTTTAGTGGGGAAGTGACTTTTGAGGAGAAGAAGAAACTTGAGAAATGCGGTGTTCATTGTGACAAAGTTGTTTTTACATATAAAGATTACTCACAGATGAAATTTGTGACCACTTGTGATGTACTTTCGTTATCGGAAGGAAACAACTTAATACAATCACTTCCTTCAATTGTGATCCCAGACACTATACAAGTCATTTTCAACAACTGTTTTGCGAATTGTATGTATCTTGAAGAAATTGTGTTGCCTTCGAAACTCACTGAAATTTGCAATTTTGCGTTTTTTAAATGTTATTCACTCAACAAAATTGTGTTACCAACACATTTGCAAATTATTGGGAAATCTGCATTCATGTTTTGTGCTTCTTTAAAAGACATAGACATTCCATCAAGCGTCACTTTCATTGGAAAATCCGCGTTTGAGGGGTGCGTCAAACTACAAAAAGTTGTTTCTCCAACCATTGTTTTCAATTCACCAAAAGTGTTCAAAAGGTGTTGTTCACTCACTAAAATTGATGTCTTACATTCGAGAGAAATGAACATAACAATGAAGAAAACTTTTAAATATAGCTATCAATTGTCTTCAATAGACATTCCAAAGAGTGTCATCAAAATAGGAGATTACACATTTAAAAACATGTATTGGTTAGATGAAATATCAGTACCACAAAATGTTGTCTTGATTGGTAATAAAGCGTTTTTACATTGCAATTTACTCACTCAAATAGTCTTTGGACATTCACTGCAAGAAATTGGCGCGTTTTGTTTTAAAAATTGCAGCAAATTGGAACAACTTTATTTTCCAAAATCGCTCACTTTTATTAAGAAAAACGCCTTCATACATTGCGACAAATTAAGTTGTCTGCATTTTGAAGGAAAGTTTCCAAAATGCCAAATTGAAACTTTTAATAGTTGTAATAACTTGAAGAACATAACAATTGAAGGTAATAAGATCAATGAAATAGAACAACCAGTCACTTTCACAATTGCGGACAATTTTGAAAAACACCAAATTCACTGCAAGAATGTAATTTTTACAAAAGTGATATTCAAAAGAATTTAAAAATTGTCAATTTAAACGGAACAACAATCGGAAAAATTCCACTTAATGTAACCCAAGTTGGTGATGGTTGTTTTAGAAATTTTAAAGACACAAATTGCATTGAAATACACAAAAATATAAAAAGTATTGGAAGAATGTGTTTTTGTCAATCGTTCACTCGAGAAAATGTGATGTTTGAAGACGCAGACAATGTCATTATTTCTGAAAACGCATTTGATAATTAACATTTCAAGTATAGTTGTAGATTAAGTATCAATTTAATTATAAAATCAGTTCTGTAATTATATTGTATTGGATATACAATATAATACTTATCGATATAATACTTATCGATCATAAGTATATATAATATATATTTATAATACATACTCATAGAATATTTTAAATTTAAATAAATACAAATTGTTGTTCATTTCAAAATATTTTCAATAAATTAACTTGTTCATAAATGTAAAGATATGGGTTTAAAATGAATTAGAATGTTAAGTGAACAAAAATTATATATAATTAGAATAAAAATTGGTATTTAAAATAAGTTGTTGTTTTTAGTTGTGTGTTGTGAGTTGTATTTATTAAAAAATAATAACCAAATCATTGTAATTACGGAGGTTAATTGGTTTTTGTTTGCAAAACCACGACTTTTTCAAATTTTGTGTTGTCGAAGCACCCCATTCCAATATTCTTGATGTGTTCCAAATTTATTGTGTTTAGTGACACACAATTATCAAAACAGAAGGGGGTTAACTCTGTTATTGACGATGGTAATATGACATTCTCGAGTTGTGTTGCACACGCAAAACAAAAATTACCAATTTGAGTAATGTTATTTGGTATTTCAATTTCAGTAATTGTTGTGTTATTAAAAAATGCACCTTCATCAATGCGATGAACATTTTTATTTTTCAAAATATCAATTCCAAATATTTTTAAATCATTAAATTTCACTTTTACGTTGTCACAAATAATGCTATTCTTTTCAAACTGTTTGTGAAGTGTATAACTGACTTCTCCATTATAATTGTTTATCTTTTCACCTTCAATTTGTATTTCGGTGAGTGATGTACATCCTTCAAATACATCATTTCCAAATTTTATATTTTTGTTTTTAAAATTGACACTTTTCAAATTTAAGCAATTCATGAAACAGCCATCCTCCATTTTTACAAGTGTTTTTGGGAATGTAAGACTCTCAAGGAAGTAACAGTTTTTGAATGCGAATTTCTCAATTGTTTTAAGTGTTTCTGGCAATACCATTTCTTTCAAGTTATAACACTTCATAAACGTACAATGAGGAATACATTCAACATCTCCAAACCTTTCAAATTTAACAAGCGAATTGCAACACCAAAAGACTCCTCGTTTTAAAAATTGAATTTTTGGAATTGTTTTTAAATTAAAACAATTCATAAAACACTGCGAGTTATAAACAACTTCCTGTGACTCACAACACACACTTTCAAGCGAATAACAAAATGCAAAACATCGTTCACCAACTTTTTTAAGACTTTTTGGGAGTGTTACACTTTTTAATGAATAACAATTATTAAACACTTCATAACATATTTTTTCTAATGTGTTTGAAAATGTAACACTTTGTAAAAATTGTGCACCACTAAAACATTCACCAGTGATTTTCTTTGTAACCAACGACACGTCCACGTCTTTGATATAATCAGTATTACAAAAGCACCTGTCAAGAACTTCAATTTTTGATGGTACCACAAACTTGTCATTATCATTAAAATCTGTTAAAATAAAGCTTTTCAATGAACCTGTATTTTTTAAAAAAACATTTTTATCTTGGTTGTAAATATATTTAATCACAGAAAAATCAACCTTTGTACCATACAAGTCGTAATCACTTGTATAGTGTAATTGACATTGTGAAATGTGTACCCAAACGCTTTCATTTGAAGATAAAACTCGTAACTGACAGCAACTGTTTTGAAAAATAATTTTTTGAATTGTTCAATGTTATGCATGTTTGAATTGTCTGATTTGTTTAAACAGCAACAGAATGATATTTTAGTGAGTTTGTTACACTCATCCAATATTAAACTTTCAAATTTTTTGATTGTTATAGGAAATACAATTTCACACAAATTTTTGTATTTTTTGAAAAACGTATAACATATTTTTGTGACACTTGATGGGACTTCTATTTTTGTACTATTAAGAGGAAACTCGACGTTATAATTCAGTTTTGTTGTATTTGGTGTAACATTGTGGATATTTTCTTGGTCTTCAGTTTCTTTTTCAATATCAAAACTGCGTCCATCTTCAAATACAATCGAATTCAAATTGGTGCATCCAGCAACAACACGTTTTCCAATTTTTGTAACACTTTTTGGGATATAAAGTTAAGTCAAACTCGTTGAATCCGAAAAGCCTTTGTTCCAATTTCATGCACATTTGGCGGCACGACAAATTCTTCAAGTTTTGACCTTGAAAAGCAACACTTTGGAATTTTTGTGATAGTGGATGGTATTTGTATTTTATTTGCGTTGTTCACATAAAAATTAGATTCATTTAACAAAAAGGCATTTTCAGATATCAAAAGCTTCTCAATTGGATTATTGAAGTTGTAACATCCGATGTCTGCTTCAACAATAGTAGTAGGAATGTACACTCTTGGGTGTTCACTCAAATAATTAGAATCATTGTCAAACATGTCCAAATCCCCAAGATGAATGTAATCAGCGTGATTAGAAACATCACATAATGTGTCACAAAAGTTGTCAAATTTAAACACTTTCTCAACAATTTCTTCGCTTTTCATTACATTCAAAACTTTAATTCCAAGCCTCATAAATATTTTCTTTTCACTTTCAGTTGCAGTGTACACGTGTTTCATATAAGAAAATGGAACATCTAATTTGGTTAGTGAAGTGCATTGTTCAAAACAGCCGCCATCTTCAAAGATAACATTGTCATTAAAAACAAGTTCTTTCAATTGTTCACATTTCTCAAATGCAAAACTTCCAACTTTTCGAACTTTTTGTGGAACGTCAAATTTACTCAGTTTTTTACAATTCGAAAAAGCATTTTGATCAATGACTTCCAAGTTCGTAGAAAGAGTAATTTTTTCAAGTAAGTTGCACTCTGAAAACGCGGAGTCTGCGATGATCTCTACGGTGTTGTCCATCACAACTTCTTTGAGATGCTTACAATCATAACACGTCATACGGGGTATACACGTTTTACCACAAAATTTGATACTTGTGAGTGTATTTCTAGAGAATACAAGTTCGTTGATAAAGACCTTCTTATCAACTGTAAAATTATTGAAAGCACATTCATTAAAAGCACGATATCCAATCAACGTCATCTGTTTACCAAAGCTTACGGAAGATAGTGATGTACATCTATTGAAACATGAGTCTGGAATGAACTTAAGCAGTTTTGGGAGTTTAATTTCTTTCAAATTTATGCAATTGTAAAATGAGTAATTACCAAGTGTCATGAGATATGGCGGCAAAACAATTTCTGTGATATTTGAGCAATCAGAAAATGCGTATTGAGAAATTTCAATGACTGAGGTTGGAAGAATTATTGAAGGTACATCACAGTTTTCAAATGAATTGTTTCCAATTTTTTTGACGAAGTTTGGGATTATGCCGTCAAAAGCGATTTGGTCTTCTTTTATAAAAACAGAGATAGGACAAACGTTGTAATTTTTTAACTCAAATAAATAATTATTTATTTGAGTTAAATAAAAAACTTTTTTGTGTTGGCAATTCAGAGCAGAGTGCCGTTAAAATTCAATTCACACTTAAAGCAGAATTAATAATTCTAACTTTGGATGAACCACTAAATAAACAACTTAAAACGAGGTTATGCGTGTGAAGTAGAAATTCTTTTATTAATTCAGTGTACACTTAATAGGAATGTTGTAGAATGCAACAATTGGACTTAAATATTTACATTTAAATGGAATATTACACAGAGACATCAAATTGGACAACATCATCAATTTCTCATTTTATATAAATGAAAAGGGTAATACAAAATTGACCGACTTTGGGAGTGCATATGATGTGAGAATGCAAGAAATGTGAATATGATGATGATTAACACAATATTCACAAATAGCATTGGTACTCCAAAGTACATGGCACATAATATATTCTCAAAAGATAAGTTTAAAATACCAGCAGATATCTATTTGTTTGAAATGACTATGTATGAGTGTTTGAATGGAAAGTTTGCGTTTCAAAGTGACACTTTTATATATTAATGGAATATTGTCAATTTTGTAAATAAAAGTTATTGAATGCAAAAACCTAATACAATCGGTGAACATAAATTTGTAATTATTTAAATGTGTTTAAAACATAAAGCAAAAAGAACATATTTTAGTTAAAGACTTTGTGGAAAGACTTGAAGACTTGTATATGTAATCGTGTATTTATTATATACTTGATGTTATTTTTGGTTCATTTGGTTATTAATTAAAGTTTCCAATATATAATAATTCTAATAGATTTAATTGTTATAATTTTTTGACGGTTTGATTAATGAAATACTATAAAAATCATTTATAATTAACCACAAAATATTAAAATATTTAACTATATCTTGTAGTTTTTATGGAAAAAAAATCAAAAACAACAATAGAGTAACATATATTTCAATTAAAAAAAGCCATTCTGTGGATTCTTTTGGATAGAGAGAGAAAATGTAAATAATTTTGTTATTGCCGCCCAAGTCAAGCCACTGATCAATTGAATACAAGTGAAAGGTCAACAATTTCAAATCAAAAGATCAATTTAAAGGTGTTGACAAAAATAAAAGATGTAGTGGACACTTTTTTACAAAAGTACAAAACAATTACATGTCCAGCATATTCCAATTGTCACTGCGACTTGCAATTAAAACGTTTCCATCAATATTAACAAACTATCAAGAAATCAAAAACAACGAAATAAAGACTTGGAAATAAAAAGAAGAAGTCAAGATACTTGATGTTGGCGAATAAACACCAAATCATTTTTTCTGTAATTGATGATGGTATTTTTGAAGTGAAGAAAAAACATATGGAAACACAATCAGTAGTGATTAATGTATAACAACAAAAAATTAAATCACTTCATTATGGAATTCAAAGTGTTAAAATTTTATCAATTTCGATATTATATTATTGACTCTTTTAACTATTCTTTATTTAAACAAAACCAAAAAATAAACAAATAAAAATTAACTAAATTATCACATTAATTTCGATGAATTACTGTATTTGATAAGAAACAATAATCACCAATTGATGTGACACATGTAGGTATCGTAACACTGCTTAGACTTTTACAATTATCGAAACAATTATTACCAATTGATGTTACACTCGATGGTATGTTATTACCAAATATCATTCTATCATTAAGAGTGTAAGTAACATTTTTAAACTCGATGTTTCGACTTTTGTTTCTGTCAACAGTTTCAAAATCAACATTAAACCACACGATGATTTTAAAGAACTCTTTCTTTAAAACAACTTTATTTTCACAATCTCCATTTTCAACTGTGTTTATCAGAAGTCCATTACCAAAGTTCTCGTCTTCTACATTCCACAAATGAAGTGTCTCGATGTTTGGAAAAAATCCAATTGTTTTGGAATTCAATGATATTGGGTTGAAGTGAAACTTCTTCATATTACCACCAAACTTCTTGCATACTAACTCCAAGTTAATGAAGTCTCCAATAGTCTCGAGGTACTTCGACACTATCATGATGTGATAACCAGTAAGTCTTGACATTTTGATTTTTTAAGTTTTTGTTGTTTAACCCTTCGAGGACGGGAAAAATCAAAATTTGTAAAAAAATAAAAATCTTAGTCAATTGTAATGTAAATGTGACTTTTTTTCTTTAATTTTTTCAAAAAAAGCCAGACACCCTGGAACGACGGCTCTAGTATATTTTTATAGTAAAATGTTATAAATTATAGTAAAAAAGTAATTTTTTGTTGAAGTTGGGATGAACAAAGGTTCACTTTTTTGCTTGATCCTTTCAGAAACAAGTCACATTTCAATGGAAAAGTCAGATCAAAAATTTATTGAGATGTCCACAACCAATTACGATAATAAAATTAATTATAAAATATAACAAAGACCAAATTGCATCATAAAACATACTGGTCTGGAATATTCAAAATTAATTACATCATAAAATAACAAAGAAAAGAAATAAAACATAGATCTTGAGGTGTCTTGAAATTTGAATATGCAATTGATCTCAAAAATAATTACAAGGGAAATTAAATAGATTTTTTTGTAAACTTTGAAAAATACAATAATTTAAAAAATTGGGTTTTACTATTTTTTTATAATACAATAAAGTAAGACGAAAAGACACTTTTGTTTGTTCCGACTTTGAAAAATAAATCTTAAAGAAAATAAATGTAAAATAAACAAAAAATAACTAAAATACATTTTCAAAAGTATAAAAAATCACAAAATCGAGAAAAATTCTCGAAAATGACTTAAACAGTCAATATAGTCGCGTTTGTATAAACTTTGATCACCATGAGGTTTTATGGTCACCCGTTGAGTTTCAAGTCGTGCCACTGTCAAAGAAGCAAGATATGAATTCATTATTTGTTATTTTATTTTTTTATCATTTTCAAACAAAAACAAAGGGCAAAATTGATTTGATATTATCATTTTCATATAAATGTTATTGTATATGGTAATCAAATGCTTATTTTGCATTCACTGTTTATGCATTTTTAAATTATGCATTTTTGGGCAACAAACAAATAATTTAAATTAAAAATAAAGGGATAATAGAAATTATAAACAAAAAAACAAATAGCAAAAAACTTAACAAATAATAAAAAAATATTTTGAACTATATTATATAATAAAAAATATTATTTATTAAAATGGAATTTTAATAAATTATAGTTTTGTCATAATAAATTTACAATTTGATAGAATTATCAACAAACACCATTATAACATCATTATCACCATAATACTCATGCATATACTTTACCAACGGTTGTTTATGGTGTTGAGTAACGACATCACGATGTTGTTATAACACAAGTTTTTAAAAACTTATCCATAAGTAAAAAAGAAAAAAAATGGTATAATGACCCCTATTTTTATTTTATTTCACGATAATTTTTTTCGAGGTTCAATAAAAAAGCACGTATTGAATGAAATAAACAGTTCCAGCTTTATAAAAAACCAAACAAAATAGAAAAATCATTTCATTTTCATTAAAGCACCAGAAAGATTGTTCAAAAAATCCACTCGTTTGCAAGGGTGGTAATTTGAGTACGTTTTATACGCGTTTAAGGCAGCTATATCAATCATATCATATAAAGCCCTGATGTTCCACCTGTTTGTTCGACGTCTACACGTATAATACCTGGTCATCTGATCCACAGTGTCAACCCCACCCATTTTGTGGTTGTAATCAAGGATGGGCTGGGGTTTGTGTATTGTCATTTTTTCTTTGCCAATGAACACATCCTGCTCGACGACTTCAATTTCATTCTTTTCGTGGCAGGTTGACAAGACCAATACCAGCTTCTTTTTCTCGTTGAAGTAAGAGATGAGCTTACACTTTCCTTTCGAGAAAAAGATGGTGGTATCGGGAGTTCTCCCTTTGATGGTCTTTGCTTCGTCAGGAAGTTCTTTCCTATTAATCCTCATGGTTCCCAAAAGTTGGCACCCACATGAAGCAAGGTAGTGTGACAACCTTAACGTACAGAAGAAGTTGTCACACACAACGGTAAACTTGTTACCACCGCATAACATGGGTAGCACCATGTCCCCGACCACTCTAAAGCCCTGATTGTCCTCCTTACCACCACACTTACCACAGTACATTTGGAGGTTTAGAGTCATTCCTGTCTCACAGTCAGCACACATCTACGAGTCAGAAAACTATAAATAACTCAAATAAACAAATAATTAAATTATTAAATTTGATTATACATGTCAAACCAATAATAACTATCCGTCATTTTTGACTTCATAAATAAAACTCATTTGGTAAAAATAGAACAAACCCAAAACTTTATACCATAACGTCCAGGCTTAGACTTAATAAACACCTTAGCACACATACGCCCTTTATAAAAACACAAATGTTCGTCAACAGAAACACTATTACTAGGTTTGTAATAAGTTTGGTTGACAAGGTTGAAAATAAACTTATCTAAAATCACTCTAATTTTAGAAAAGCTGTCGTGTGCATTTGGAGTTATTGCAGGGACGACTTTAACAACTCCACTACCAACGATGCCCCTTTTGATTCTGACATCTTTCCTGAGTTGCTCTTCAGAGAGATCTCTGAAATCTCGATCTGAATATTCCGCGCAGTTGAAATACTCTCCTTCTGGTCCGTTATCAACTTCCTCTTTCTCTTCGACATCCCCATCATCTGAAGTGTCTGATGCATCATCACAAACATCATCTGGCTGGCCCACATCGTAAGTTTCGATGTGTGAAGAAATGAATTTAAACATGTCACGTGGCATGCTATTTCTATAAATAGATTTTCCGTGGTCGATTGACCAAAGCTCTTCCACGGGATTAATGACATCACGGTGAGCTCCCATGTTGAGAAGAATTCCTAGGTACCTCAGAATGCTCGTTTTAGAAAGTTTGTTATCATCAGTCTTATGTTCTTTGGCTATTTTTTTATTTGAAAACAACAAAAGGTTATTTGTTATCTCTTCACAAAAAACAACCTAAAACACTCAACTTCAGTTAAATTACTTCCTTTGGGATCAAACGAGTAAGTCGGATCAGGCGAAGCTTTAACGTGTCGTGAGCTTTTTGGTGCTTCTCCTTCTTTCTTCCATTTAAATGTGCCAACAATCTCGTCTTCTTGCATAAGGTTTATGTTTATTAAATTCGATAAAAATGTTTGCGATAGAAATTTATTGTTTTAATTTAACATATTATAATATTACATTGATTTACATGTATATAATAAATAATAATATTATTATAAAAAACGATCAACAAAACATTTTTTTAAACATTTTTGTATTATATAAAAATAATTTAAATTAATTAAAAAAATCATTATAAATTTAATTTATACTTTAGATTATATTTATTTTAAAATAATACAAATTATAACTAATTTTCATTGTTATTATTGATTATATTTATTAGT
>NW_004443681.1:61162-97513 GCF_000330505.1 Entamoeba invadens IP1 | reverse complement strand
CCAAAAAAATTAAAATTGATTCAAATTTCTCAATTAAAAAAAATAAACAAAACAACTTTTTTGTCGTATTTTTAATATATACACAACTACTTTAATATAATAATTATAATAGAAAATTATTAGTAAACGATTTTATTATTTTTTATAAATACAACAACACAATTGATAATAGTTTTAAGAAAATTGGTTTTTTAAACTGATTGTGTTTAGTATCGATTATATTTTTCTTCTACTATCAATAATTATTTAAATAATATATTTATTTCAATAAATGGTAATATAATGTTGTTGTATATAAAAATAAAAATAATTATAGAAAAACAGAAACATACTTGACAAAAAAAACAAGAAGAATTAAAAAGAGTCGAATAATAAGAGATGGATTACAATAGAATTTAAAGTTCAAATAAAAACACTACTAACCAACATAATAATCCAAGACAAATTGTTGCAAATTATCTTATTTTTTTCTTGTGTTTTTATCGTTATTTCCTGAAAGTACACGTAATTGTGTTCCATTCATAGTAATATATTAAAAACAAAAGACTTGTTTTCCATGTTAATAAATAAAAATAAAATACATAAACTAATTATTTTGTGAACTACAAACACAGATAAGTGTTTACTACGTTGCTCTTGACATCAACAGAGAAATGCAGAAGGCTTCCCCATCATCAGAATTTAAGAAATCACATTAACTATCAAATGGTGAAGTCATCACCGTTGGAAACGAGAGATTCAGATGTCCAGAAGCACTTTTTCAGCCATCATTTATTGGCATGGAAGCATCAGGTATCCACGAGACAACTTAAAACTCAATCACAAGGTGCAATGTCGATATCAGAAACAAGTTATATTAAGCATCGTCTCCTATGATTGAATTTAATGTACCCAGGCATTAACGACAGACATGAGAAGGAGAAAGTTGCAGATGAGAAATGAAATGGCATAATCAAGGCTGTTCATGCTTGGTTCAATTTAATTATATTTGTGTAGGTGTTCATTTGGTTTAGTTTTAATAATTATTGTTATAATCAATCATAATATATAATAAATTTACTATCATTTTTATAATTCACAAGTTGATTAATTATAGTTTGATTTTTAATTTAAATTACTATACAATTATTATTCTTTTGTCACGCATTGTATAATGTATCCAAAACTGCCATTTTTCTCGACTTAAATTGATGTTTTATAGCGTTGTTTTACCATATAAGATAATTATTTATTGTTATTATTGTGTTAGATGAATAACACACAAAATTAATAGTAAGTAGTGGGTTTTTATCGTAATATTTTGATGTTATTTGGTTCTCTTAGTATTTTTAGTTTGAGTGGAATCCATTATTTATTTCAACAACAATATTTTTGTCATGTTCTTATTTTATTTTGGTTTGAACCAATCTTATTGGTTATATTGAACCCAAATTGTTGCACTTGTTTTAAGTGTTTTTTATTTTGTTTTTGAAAAACTTGAATATCTGATAGTATTCTTTAATCGATTTTGTTAACAATTTTATTTGTTTATGAAAACAGTTTATTTTCTTATTATTTATATTACTAATATTAATTTGTTAAATTGTATATTTTATTGATTGAAGGACAAATCTTTAACAAAACCCAATTAATTTGAGTTTATGAATGATAAAATGTTTTATAAATAATTCAAAAGGTTGAATTTGAGTTGAACTATTTTATCAAATATGTCAAAAATCATTCTAAATTGTTCATGAAAAGTCGCCATTATTTTCATTTTTTTGGAAAAGTGAAATTATTTTTTGAAATTTTTTTCTGAAAAAAAAAGAAAAAAAATAAAAATTTTTCAGTCCTCGAAGGGTTAAATATTTTAAAATTCTTATATTAAAACTAAACTTTTTTTAAAAAGTCGGTATTTTTTTAAGAGTTATTTATTGTTTAACCTTTCCAATATCAGAAATATGATTCTTATAACACGCATGTATATGAATATAAACTCAAATTCTTAAACTAAAAGTTATCTAAAATAAAACATTATTTTAATAATGATGATAGTGTTCCCAATTGTCCAGCATCTCCATTTATGATTTTACAATTTATCATTCTCAAAATAAAGCCTCGGAAGTCACCAACTGTTCAGCTTTTATTTCTTTTTCTTTAACCAACTCTGCTGTCTCAAAATTTAATTCAATGTTTTTTTTATTTTTTAAGAAAGGTTGTCGTTAATTTTTCGGTATCCAAAGTTTCACAACATTGATGTCTTGTATATTACCAACAATAAGCACTTCGACCATTTTGCGTCTCACTTTTGTGATAGAGTCGGTTGAATTATTTTTAAGAATGGCCCTGACAAGCTTTTGAAAAGGAGTAGTGCTGCTCTTTTTGCATTAATGATTAACAGGGTAAATACTTTCACCTTTAATCAATTCGTTAACAAGAAATTAACAATTGTTTATGGGTATACCAAGATCACGTGAGAACTGAATTAAGTCAATAGTTGTTGCTGTTTTAAATGCCTTGACTAATTCATGTTTCGTCTTTAAAGTTACGGTTCTGTATGCTTTTTTCTTGTTGTCATCTTTTTTTTCAACTGTTTTCGGTGTCTTCCTTTTCTCTTCTTTGTGTTGTTAGGTGGGAATAGTTGTTTAGTCTTTAAAGGAACACCTTGTTGTTTTGGGAGCATTTTCAATGTAATCTGCACGACATTTGGGGTCAGTAGCATCAATGTATTTTAAAGAAGAGTGGTTCATGTGTTATTTCAAGTTACGATAATTGAAACGTGGAATATAACAATTATATATATAATAATTTACTATAATTGATTTGGTGACGAAATAATTAAAAAAGAGAAGTGAATTAATTATAAATGCAAAATGTATTAATTAATGGTACGACATATTTATTTTCGTACCGTTTCATTTGTTTGTAAAACTTGAATTGTTTTGTTTCTGGTCTTTTTTTCTCTTTTTCCGTTTGTATTATTGAAATGTTTATACAATTTATTATAATTTCCGAATTAATAAAAATTATGAAAACAGTTTTATTAAAATGAATAAAAAATTATTTGAAATGCCGGGTAAAAAATCTAAAGTGAATACTACCGTAATAGTTTTTCAAGAGTAATTTAAGTGATTATTATAAAAGAGTAGAGATGATAATTAGAATTGTGTTTATAAAAGTGTTTTTTATCTTTAATAAAAAAAACGTCGTTTATAATATCAATATAATCATTTTGTTGGGTTCAAATTGTTCCTTGTTTTCTTGCAATAAACAATAAAGCTCTTCAATTTTTATTTGTGTTGTCAAATGGGTTCAATTCTTTTTATCATCATATTCCATGTGGTGTTCAACACATTGACAACCTATTGCATTTGTTTGTATTACCGTCGTAACTTTCTATACATTCTACAGTCCCTAATATTTCCATTAGGTACACAACTCTATGTGCTATATTTAAAGACGCCAGATATTGGCCATACTCGAGAGTTTTTGTCATTCATTGATGTGTGTTGGTTGCGAATGGGTTGGGCAAAAAGTCCGATGGTGATCACATCAGTAGTCAGTGGTTCTGGGACTCTTGATTCTGCTTCAATCAAAAGTACTTTATTTGAAGCGATGAGTCGGCACCCTCGTCTGATGCGTCGTGTCTCGACATTCAACACATTCTACATATTAGAAGATTGTAAAGTGGATATGGACGACCACATCATAATTGAGCAAGATCGGCTCTCTCAACACAAATTTTTGACAATATTAAACACTTTGAAGTCACAAAACTTGGACTTTTCAAAACCCCTTTGGAAATTTCACATCTTCACAAATGTTGCTGGAAAGTGGAAATTTGTTGCGCAGATATCCCATTGTCATGTCGATGGTGCGTCTGCAGTGAGGTTGTTATCTGATATCACCAACTACACAAATTGTGAGCAAAAGAGTCTTGTGACACCACCACTTCAGACAAGACCAACTTCAAATGGTAACAAACACCAATTTTCCTTTTCGCGAAGTCTAAAAATGTTGTTTGCAGTTTCATATCATTTCATTCGAGCTATTGTGTGTGCCAGAGATTGCACACAACGTTTGAGGAAAATTGTTGTTGGCCGACAGAAGTGTTATTGGGGACAATTGGGAACCATTTCTGACATCAAAAGTATTGCGACGAAGTGCAATGGAAGGCTCAACAGTCTACTTTTTTCTTGTTTATCAGACACAATACAATCCATAACAAAAGAAAGGTGTTGTGATGACTCTGTCAAGTTTTATGTCGCGACGAATATGCGAGGGTACGAAGACAATATAGTGCTAGGTAATAACACTGGGTTGTTGTTGCTTGAACTTTACTCCGAACACAATTTAAAGTTGCGAGTGAAACAATTTGACTTAAAACTTAAGGAGTCCAAGTCAAGTTGTGAAATGGTGTCTTACCATATAATGATGTCTATCATCGGAGCATCACCCGACTTCTTCGAGAAATTTGGAATTACCATAATGGACAAAAAGGCAACACTGAATGTCACAACGGTTGATGGTGGTGATACGGATCTCTATTTTTTCAATCAAAAAGTGGAGGATCTCATTGGCTTTGTTCCACATTTGGGGAGTACAGGAATTGGTGTTTCGTTCATTGGTGTTGGTGGGAAGATGGTTGTAGGTTTTACATGTGACGAAGGATTGGGTCTGGACCCAGCTGATTTGTTCAACGCCTTTTTGAGTTCATTTGAACAGCACAAAGTCGTTGTTTAGTGTAATTTCACACCTTTTTTATATCTAATCGTTCTAATTGTTCTTATAGTAATTTAATTATAATAAAAACTAAAACGTTCTATTTGTATAGTAATAACACTAATTAGAGAATTATAGTAAGTTATAAGCAATTTGATGAACTAAATAAAACAGACTTGATGTCATATACAAAATTATCAAATAGTGAATTGACCGTTCTGGTTAGTTCCAAAGGCGCTGAGTTGACGAGTGTGATTCAAAATTCAACGCAAAGAGAATATTTGTGGCAGGCCGATCCAAAGTATTGGAAGCGTCACTCTCCAGTGTTATTTCCAATTGTTGGAAGTTTATGGGGTGGAAAGTATACGTATGAAGGAAAAGTCTATGAAATGTCACAACATGGATTTGCTCGAGACAGTAGCTTTGAGTGTCGTGATGTGAAAGAAAATGAGGCAAAGTACCGTCTAATTGCATCAGAAGAAACAAAGAAGAAGTACCCATTCGACTTTGATCTTGAAATAACATACAAATTGTGTGGCAGTTCAATAACAGTGAAGTGGACTGTTACAAACCCATCAAGTGACAAACCACTTTATTTCCAAATTGGAGCACATCCAGCCTTTAATTATAAAGACCACAACGAGGAATGTGAAATTCAAAGCACTCTACTTTTTGAACCAAAACGCGATGACTACACGTTGACAACACTCTCGCAAAAGGGATGCGTCAAAGAAGAAAAACAAAAGACGACCATCGAAGGCGGTGTTGTCAAGATCAGAAAAGACACATTCAACTGTGACACACTTATATTTGAAGACTCACAAATCAAAACAGTTGCACTGGTGGACAAAGAGCAAAAACCATATGTGAAAGTAACATCTGAAGCCCCAGTGTTTGGGTTTTGGTCACCCGCCGTGGGGAAGTATGCGCCGTTTGTTTGTTTAGAGCCTTGGTTTGGAAGATGTGACACTGAATATTTCGATAAAAATTTCGACCAAAAGCCTTGGATGCAGTGCTTAGAGCCAAACAAGAAGTTTGAAGGAGGTTATTGTATTGAGATACTTTAAATGACTTTTGTTGTGATTGTTTTGGTAAATACAACGTTTACTGTATTTTCATTGTGTGTTAGATGACTTTGGTATTGATGCGAAGTTATTATACCTTTACATACTATATTGAGTTCGTTGACCAATAAAAAGTTAGACACTTATTGGTATTCTTGTTTTACTTTGTTTAATAATGGTCTATTATTGTAAAAACAAGCCTAATGTTTGTTATACACTTATTTGAATAAGGACAATTGGTAGTGTTGCTGGATCATAGTGGAATTGAAAAGGATAAATATATAAAAACTCACTCGAACAGAATCCATTTTACTTGGTTGTTGAATAACTTGGTGGCGAATTTTGCCTCCATTTGAATTCACTTTATATTAAATTGGTTAAATAAACCAATTCGATTGGTTTGGAATTTTTTCAAACTGCAATTATCTACTAACCTTTCCTCTTTAAAACAACTTTTTAAAATAAGGTGGTGGTTTTCTAAAAAAATTGATTTTGAATTGAATTGAGAATAAGCTGTGTACGCCCGTTTTTACTGATCAATAATGAACAATACTTAATAATTTGGGTAGTCTTTTTTTATCTTTTTAAATATAACACATATCTATTTATACACAGATTTGATATATATATAGTATTTATAATTGTATTTTTACTATAAATTTACTATCAAAAATGCATTGATCTTTTCTTGTGTTTTTTGAATCAAGAAAATGGAGAGTGTTCTATATATAAGTGATATCGAATTATAAACGTCATGCGCTACATATGAAAAATAAGCAGTTTTGTCGAAAAGCAGAGAAGAAAATGGACAAAGTCCCACATAAAAGCAAATTTGACACCAATGATTCTATTAAAAGCCAATTTATTGCAAAAGAAAAGCAATTATTAAAAACTTGATTGGTATAATGTGTGCCTCAAATTCAATCAAATGAAAGGGACAATTTTCTCATGAATAGTTGATCCCGAGACAAAGGCAAACTCTTCTTTTTCTTACCAAATAATTAATATTTTGTGTATTAAAAGCCTAGTATCCCAAGAATTCCAGCTGAAAACTTGCTTTATTTATACAGTTGTGAGCACTTTTATTGTTAAATATCAAAGCTTAAAATTTACCCAAACATAGTCCATTTTTACCCGCCCGATTTCATGAAAAGATGACCCCCTTATTTTTACGATTAGTTGATTTATTTTTACATATCAATTTGTTAATTTATGCTCAAATGTAGTGTTTTTTGTTCGTGTTCCCAATTATTAGCACAAATTTTATATATTAAATACCTGATCAATATTAACCGAGGCAAAAACGCAGTCGAAGAATTCAACAATATTGTTACTTAAGAAATGGAGGTATTCAATTAAAAACACCTAAATATATCCGCTTTTTGAATAAGTAATTGACAGGTCTTACCAACGCTTTAAAGAGACAATTAAAAATATGACAACCCACTATATAAACGTGGTTTATCACACTTTTGCATATCACAAAAACAAATGGGAAACACATCTACAACACCAAGATCTTCAAGAAGCGGTTCTTTGACACACCCCGAGAAATTATCAGTCACCTTTGATACTTCAGACATCTCAATCTCAACCAAAAAGCACAAGACGATGAAACTCTCAAACCCACCCCGATTCTCCAACGAAGGAAATTCTATGACAACGTTGGCCAAATCAAAGTCGGACACCTCTCTTTTCTCAAAGACAAAGCTATCTCTAAGACGAAGGTATTTCACAAAACCACAACTCGAAGCAGTACAAACAGATAATGACACACAAGTCTCTTTTACCGAAAAAGATGAAAATAATTTGTATAACAATGTTTTATACAATTTCTTTGTATCTAGGACAATGGCTGATGATCTTAAAGTAGTATTTGACTCAGAAGTTTCGGGATTTGATCCAAGAGAACTCAGATCCAATATCAGCTGTAAAGACAGGCTCATTTTCATATTCAGAGTCAATGGAGATATATTTGGATTGTATCAAGATGGATTTGTACAACCATCCAAACCAAATTCAATGAATGTTGAAACAGACAACTTCTTTTTGTTCTCTTTCAAATTAACTGACTCTACTCCCTCTGTATATTCGAGAAAAACACAAAAGAAAAGTTCATTTATTCTGTATCCAGACTCCAATAAAATGGTCATTTCTGTATTTTCTGCGTTTTGGATGGACAAAGAGGGGATAATTTCTTTCAACCCCTGTGTCAAAGACTTCTACGATATCAAGAGTCCATCTTTCAATCCTTTTGTGGACTCCAACCCAAGAGACAGGCAGCCTTCTGTTTGTTCGAGGTTTCTAGTTTTGAGAGCCTAAATGTTATATTTTTATATAATAAATTATTGTTTTGTTGTTGATTTGTTTATTAATAATAAACTATTTTAAATTCTAATAATAAACAACTTCACTTCTATTTTTGATTTGTTTTAATTTAATAATAAAAATTTATTAATTAAATTAAAAGTATTTAATTTTATAGTTAAAAACAAATTAAATTATTTAAATTTCTGATAAATATTTACAGTCAAAGGCGTCTATTTGTCGTAATTATAATTGTCGAATTTGCTATTTGTCGCACAACTGGCCAATCATTTGCGTGTACACAATTAAATATTTTGTTCTCTAATTTGTAACTTTTGTTGAATTAAAATTATATTTTTATAAACAATAAATTTCAATATTAAAAAGATTTTTCTACAAATTCACTCATTTACGACAAATAGATACGTTTTTCTGCTGGATTCACTACAAATAGACGCCTTTGGCTGTAAATGAAATAAAATAAAAGAATTAAAATTAGCATATGTTAAAATATATATTACATTAAATAATATTATGGTAAACATGTAACCATATAAGCACCAAAAATTCAATTATGCGTTTCGAATTTAATTTGTTATTGGATTGCATGGCTTGGGTGAACATGTAACCATATAATTGTATTATAAAAATTGAAAATTAAATAAAGACCAACAAAAAACAGCAATTTATTTTAAAACCAAACATTGCCCCAAAGATATATATTCGCCACAAAGTTGAAATAACCAACACTAAACAAAAACGCCTTCTATACTAAAAGGTTTAAGTAATCTTTGCTTTGTAGCCTTTTTAAAAAAGTCAAATTTATCAATTTTGACATCTTCGAGAAACTCGTTGTTTGTAGTATCTTTTAGCAAATTTTCTGTATTCACAGCGATTTTTTCTTCAAATATTTTAGTCAAAATGTCATGAACTTCTTTAAATGAAATTCGTTGAAGGTAGTTGTATTCCCAACACCTTGAAATGAGATTTCCAAGGTCTTTTGGAATACGGTCGTCCAAAGGTGGCATTTTCCCGGCGATGACTGCGCTTTTAATATCAAACAAAGTTTTTGAGTCTTCAAACGTCCGTTTCTCATAGAAAATTTCCCAACACAAAATTCCGAATGAAAAGACGTCTGAGAAATTGCCGAATATATGTGTGTACACCTCTGGTGGATCGCACCGCGGATTTTTCATGAAGACGCCATTGTCCTCGGCTTTTGCGCGAAGATCAGCACGTCCCCAGAAGTGGCAAATCTGAGCCGTCACAACAGGGAATTCCAAAGAGAATGTGTTCATTAGAACATTTGACAATTTGAGGTTTAAGTGGAGCAATTTAAATTCGTGGAGATAGTGTAACCCGCACTCTATGTCTTTCATTACTTTTAATTTATATAAGTATGAGAATTGTCCTTTGTAAATTGGATTGAAGAAATAAGCGTCGGCGCTTCCTAAACTGCGCACTTCATACATTGAAAATATTTGTTGTTCATAGAGAAAATAGCCATTTGGCATGAGAAGATATGGTGACCTTAAATTCTTTATGGCCGAATAATATTTATCAGAAGAAATTTTGAGATCCTCTGCCCCTTTGGATGTTAAAGTTGAGAGGTCGATCGACTTTAATACGACTGGTGTGCCCCTGTAAACGGCGATTGTCTTTATCTTCTGCGAATGCTTCGTATTGAGTTTTTGTGGGGAAAGAAACACCTCGTCGTAGTCGACACGAAACGAATTTTCAATTTGTGTGTTGACCATAAGCTCGAAATATGAGGGATTCAATTTACTCAGCAAATCGTTGTATTGGAGAGAGTCACCAATGTCCAAAACGTTTTTGTCGAAAATGAGTTTTTGTAATTCAATCAGCTTTGCCTTGTCGCCGTAGTACATCGAAGCGTAGAAGTAAGTTCCTCCCAATTGTGTAGTGCAGTGTGGCGTGAACAACAAAACAAACTGTTTAGTTTTTCCTCTAGAAATGATTCTAGTCTGTGGGCAGAAATGGACTGAGTATTTAGAGACATTCGGTGAATGAAAAATGATGAACATAGGGTGGGTCGTGTGATTAGTAATTTCTATGACTTCATAAACTGTCTCGTCTATTTTTAAAGTCTTGTTTTTTGCTCCGAAAGTGAGGTTACACTTATTCGATGGATATTTATTAGTGTATGGCATCACATGTGTCATTTTAGAAACATCATAATAATAAGTAGGTTGGGGGTATTCCGTAGTTTCAGCCACATTTTTTAGAATAAATCGTTCTTTCCTTGATATAATAATAGTCAGGCAAACAGTAATAATTAGAACAAAAAACAAAAAGATGCAAGAAATAGTGACGAGTGTTATTAACACGATGTGATACTTTCTTGTGCACGAGCCCGGACGCTTTTTGTCCGGCTCAAAGCCTTCATAACACGTGCAATCAATCACATTACACGACGCGCCAGAATCACATTGTTCTTCTTCATGATCTAATTTGCCATTTCCACAGGTTATTGGAATACATTTGGTACTTTTGAGGATATACCCATTTTCACAATTGCAATTTGATTGACAGTGATTTTTACCACGTTCACACAGATCACCATTTTCTTGAATAATATTGTTGTAACAGGCTTCACTCACACAATAATGATCAAGAATATAAGTCCCATTGTAACAATTACAATACGAGTCACAATTTGATTCACCATAATAACACTTTTCATTAATATTTTGAATGTGCCAAGTATTATTATAATAACACAATTCGTGACAATCTTCACCACCATATTTTTCACTGGTACATACACACTTCCCAAGTTGAATACTACAATTGCCACCGTTGTTCTCTTCGTTACAGTTGTTCGGACAAATCACCCGCATAGTGAATTCAGTCCGCATAACCATGTTCCTCGAAAACAATCTGAAGATGTTTTCCTCAAATGAAGTTCCAACAGGAGAATACACAAACCCAGTCTCGGGGTGCATCTTCCACAAGTCTCGCCTCATCCTTGTCCCATTCACACAATAACATTTTGCATAGACATTCGTGACATTCACACACTTAACATACTCCAAAAACTGTGTTTCGCCATTAGAACTTGTCATAAGAATTCTGCTCTTCTTTGGAATCGAGCCAAGAATTTGGAAAAAGAAAGATTTGTAGGGAGTGGTCTGTGGAGAGCACGCGGCGAAGTCTGTGACGCTCATAAGACTGAAGTCGAGGTGAAGGTGAATAGGCTGTTCGACAAAATTTGATATATTATACACTTCAAACTGAATGTTTTGAAGCATCTTGTCTGCAGTTAACATTGAGACTGTCATTTCACAATCAAAGGCTTCGACCATCCCAACAAATAAAGTAAAATTGGTTTCTGTGCTCTTTGTTCGTGTGATGGAATACCCCGTTTGACCTGCCAGTGTTGTGGTACTGAAACACTCTGGTTCATATACTCTATTCGCGTCATCAAAAACAGTTTTGGTTAACTCAATTTTAACTTTCCCTTCTGTCGTGTTTTTCTGAACGTAAATGTTGATGTAATTTTTGGTACTCGAAGGGGGAAAATAAAAGTGAAAATATTTGCCAAAGCGATATTGATTGTTGGTGTCGTCGTCGTGACATATCCCAAGCATCGGAGTCATCGTTTTTGTGACATTAAAGGTAATTGGTGTGTTAAAAAATAGCTCTTCAATAAATAGAGGTTTCCAGTATAAAACAGAATCAGTCGAATTTGTGACGATGCAGCTTTTGTTGTACATCAATATAAGTGGATTAGTGTCCGAAAAGTTTTCATAAGGGTTAAATAATTGGCATTCAGTGCATAACGATGTCTGTCGAAAATTATCTTTACACTTGATACAGATCTCTTCACTGTTTTGTGAAGAATTAAAACAGCCAAGACAGCCCGTCCCACAGTACGCGAAACATGTTGTTATTAATTGCAAAAGAAACCACATGTAAAACAGTTGTTTAAATTGTGATTTAGTAGTTTTATGTTTGAAAATTACAAAAATTAATAATTAACTAATAAATTATATTGTTTTATTATTATTTTAAGTTGTACAAACATTAATTAGTCTTTTTTGTTTCATATAACAGCATTTCTTACTACTTGTTTTAATTTCAAATGTTTTATTAATTATTTTTAAATTAATTTAAAATGTTAATAAATAACTAAAAACATTATGTTATTAGTTTGCAGTTAAATGGAGTTAAAATTATCATCTAAATTAATTGCTGTGTACCATTTAAATTAAAAACTGTAAAAATATTTTTACCAATATTGAATTAAAAGAAACTTAAAAACTTTTTAAAATATAAATTAACAAAATATTATTAGTATTGAAAAGATTTGTTATCAATGATTTCAAGTTTCAATTCATAATAAAATAACTTACATCAATAAAATGTTTTTACTAAAAGTTTTAAATTATTAACACTTTAAATAACATTGAACAAAATTCAAGTGGTCTAAAAATAGGGGAAATATCGAGTTTATTAAATAAATTTCCGTTTTTTAGAGATTATATTATGTGCATAAACAATACACAAGCCAAAAAAGGAAAATCATCAAAATTGGATTAATATCCCTGGAATAACAGGTCAAAACAAAAATAAGGGCGTTATTTTAAGTGTTAAAAGAAAAAAATAGAATTATATATTGATTTTATATATAAAAATATGTTAGCAAAATGAATTTGATGTTTTATATTAACAATCTGATATTTGTAACATAATAACATATAATAAAAACGTATATAATATCTAAATAAAGTTTTTGATGGTTTTTAATTTTAAAGTTTTTTAATATTTCTATATTTGTGATTTGAAAATTCGAAATAATTTTGGTTTTTTAATTTAAAACGTATGACTGGATGGCAAAAAATCGGTGGATAGCGGAAATAGAACACATTTATTTCCAAATATAAAATTATTTTTTTATCTTTTTAAAAACACCAAAAAACTTGTTTTGCTCATATATAAAAAATATTTTTCAAAATATATAGTACACATAAAGGAAATGTTGAATTACTCAAGTTCTATTTATTTTGAAAAATGTAGTATTATTTTTATAGATTATTTAAATTAACCATGTTTTTAGTTGTAAAAAAACACAATATATACTTGTTACAATACAACAGTTTTAAATAATTATTTAATTTAAATATCGTTATAATTGTTGTATGAGGTACAATTTTACACAAATATAAGTTACAATGTAGAAACAATAACGTGGTTTATTATATTTTGTGAGTTTATAATTTTTTTGTTTAATTATTTTTATTCAAAAGTTTACACTTATATGTTATTCAAACAACTTAAATTAAAGCATACTATTGATTTTTTTGTTCAAAATCAAGTATCACGTTTACTACACCTTTTTATTGTTATTAAAACTGTATTGGTGTTGTTACTATTTGATTTTGTGTATTATTAAAAATTTAGAAAAAATTGATTAATTTTGATTGTTTGTATCATTAAACAATTATTTTGTTTATAAGAATATATATTGAAGTTTTTCAACCCTTTGACACCGAGCAAATTTATTTTTAATATCTCATGTTAAAATGTTCCAGAGCAATAAGTTGGTAATAAAAATTGTTGTGAACAAATATATACTTTTAAACTTGGTTTAATGTTTAATGGTTTTTTTAAAGGTATTGTGTTTAAATTCATAAGTTGCCTTATATTATAATTGAACTTTTCGAAATGAAAGTTTAGTTATTGACAGTGAAACTCTTTCAATCAACTAAATTTAAATAATTAAAAAATAATATTCAATAAGTGGCTCCACTTAATTTTATTAATGTAGTTGTGTTTATAAAATACATGTGATTAATCTTGTTTGTTGTATTATAAAAATAATAAAAAGTTAGTTAAATAACGAATTTTCATTATTTTGATTATATGTAATTATGAACAAAAAGTTTCGGAAGGAAAAATGCGACCATATTATTAAGTCACACAATAAAATCAATCACAATGAATTGTTTTTTCTGTTTTAAAAAAATGTCACACAAATAACTTAAATTTTACCATTATTAACCCTAAAAATAGTGGTTTTAATTATTTATAAAACAAAGTTATCAACATGATTAAATATTTAAGTCAATTAATAATAGATATACAATATTGTATATATAAATGTAATTTTCAGTTAAATAATGACTGTTAATGACATTGATATTCTCTATTATTTATTGTAACTATAGTGTAAATTATTTGAAGTATTGTTGAAACAAAGTTAAATATAATATAAACAATTGTTATTAATTTTATTGTGTAACTATTTGGAGCTTTTCAATTATCATTCAACATATTTTGTTGAGAATTACATTCAAGTGAGACATCAAATACAATTGTTTTTTTCTAAACAATTGTTTTATTGTTTTTCAAAATACAAAACACAACAGTAAATATATGTATTTCTAAAATACCACAAATATCACAATCAATTAAGATGGAGGCACATATTACAGGTACAGTGGTATTCACTTTAAATCCTTTACCCGGCATTTTAAATAATTTTTTATGCATTTTAATAAAACTGTTTTCATAATTTTTATTAATTCGGAAATTATAATAAATTGTATTAACAAGTTAAATAAAACAAACGGAAAAAGAGAAAAAAGACCAGAAACAAAATAATTCGAGTTCCACAAATAAATCAAACGGCACGAAAATAAATCATTCGGAACATTAATAAATATATTTTGCATTAAGAATTAATTCACTTATATTTTAATTATTTCGTCACCAAATCAATTATAGTAAATTTTTTAAAATAATTATTATAAAACAACAAATAGTTGTTTGTTTATAAAAAAATAAACAGAAACGATTAACAACAAATATAAATTATAAATTTACTCTTGCAAAAAACACCTTCGAAGTTCATTTCGACACCGCTGTATTGATAAGTTGATATCTTTGCTCGTTTTTTGATATTTTTTAATATCAAGCACTTTGGGGGTTTTCGATTTTATGATACTTTTCTCTATTTTTCACTTCAGCCATTTAGTTTCTTATTGTTCAGTAGAGTCAGTTGGATTATTAATGGGGAAATGATTTCACCTTTAATCATTTTATTAATAAGTAATTTGCAATTGTCTATGGGAATGCCAGAATCAAGTGAGAACTGCATAGAATCAACAGTCTTTGAGGTTCTAAATGCATTGACCAATTCCTGTTTCGTTTTTAAAGTTACAGTTCTTTACCGTTTTGTCTTGTTGTCATCTTTTAAACTATCTTCATTATTTTCCTATTTATTACTTTGTGTTGTCAGATGATAAAAAAATTCAATGTGTCGAGTTACTAAAGGAACATTTTGATGTAGTTCGGGAGCATTTTCAATGTAATCGGCGGACTTACGTTAGTAACATCAATATATTTTAAAGAAGAATTCTTCATGTGTATTTTCAAATTTTGATTATTGAAATGAAGATTATATAATAATTAATATAAAAATTTACTATAATTGATTTGGTGACGAAATAATTAAAATATAAGTGAATTAATTCTTAATGCAAAATATATTTATTAATGTTCCGAATGATTTATTTTCGTGCCGTTTGATTTATTTGTGGAACTCGAATTATTTTGTTTCTGGTCTTTTTTCTCTTTTTCCGTTTGTTTTATTTAACTTGTTAATACAATTTATTATAATTTCCGAATTAATAAAAATTATGAAAACAGTTTTATTAAAATGCATAAAAAATTATTTAAAATGCCGGGTAAAGGATTTAAAGTGAATACCACTGTACCTGAAAAACCGACCAGCACAGAAAAAACGACCAGCAAACTATAAAAAATAGTTTCTAAAAACTATTTAAAAGTTTTTTTAATGCAAAATTTGAAAAAACAGGACATAAAACTAAAAACTATAATATACTATAAATTTATGGTTTGCCGGTCGGTTTTTCAGGTATTGTTTGGAAAAAAAGATAACGGACGACCGTCATTTTTAACTGAAACACAATGGGAAACTGTCAAGAATTTGATTCTTGATAATGAAAAGTTTCCAGGAAAATGCCAAGCTATCAGCATAACTTATTTGAGGTTGTTTATAATAAAAACATTCAACGTTGATGTGTCAAACCACGTTATTTATGATAAAATACACAAAAATTGGAACTTTTCGATTGTGACTGTGTTTGCTGAAGACCAATCTCGATTGACCTACGACGAAGATGCCATGTTGAAGTATTACATTGCGCTGCCACTTTTTTAAAAGGCATCCCATCACAATTTATTTTGAATTTGGATGAGTCGGGGTATCAGCCATGGCCAGACAGGCAAATGGTGAAGGGAGTATTTACTGCTGGTTTTTCCACAGACAGTAAAATGAAATATGGAGTCGAACGTGACATTGCTCGAACCACTGTCGTTTGCACTATAACCCCCTCACAACCTCTTTCTTGTATGATTGTAACAAAATACAAAAGAGTTGCAGTTGAATTCTTGAAATTGGGTTGGATGGAAACGGGAAACATCGTCAGTTATAGCAAAAACGGTTTTATCAACAGTGACTTATTTATACAATACATCAACGACGTTGTAGTACCTTATATTGTCGACACGAGAATTAAGACTGGTTATATTGATAAGGCAGTGCTGATATTTGATCAATGCACTTGCCACTCAATCGAAGATGTGAGGTTGTTGCTCAAGTCGAATGTCCAAGTCAATGAGAAAATCATCAATGTGAACTGTGAAATCGTATGTTTGGTGCCTCACACCTCACATTTAACACAACCATTAGATGTTGGGGTGTTCGCAGCCCAAAAAAGAAGACTGAATTCGTTGTATGCGAAGTTCAAAGAAGTCATAAAAATTAAAGATAGAGTTGGCGAGGAAGAAACAACAACGACAGAAAGTGAAGACGTTGAAGAAAAAGAAGAATCAAATGATGTGATTGGAAGCCAAGATCCCATTGAAGAACCAATAATACCTCAACAGTTGGAGTATATGTTTCAGGAAGTGCTGGCAAATCCACAAGAAGCGATATCACCATTTAAAAAGAAGGCTGTTACGACTGTCAACAAAAGGATGGTGGATGACAACCAATCAGAAGATCACTACGAAATACCAAATGAAACTAAAATTGTTGAATTTGGTGATGGAAAGGACTTGGAAAAAAAGTTTGCCAAATACCTCAACTCTATTCTGAAGTTTTATTTCCAAACAACTACTCCGGATGTGTGCACGCAGGCTTTTAGGCAAGACGGTATTGATTTTAGAATTGTTGATGGTGGTATGAGGGTTGCGTATGTAAATATTGGAGTGTCACGCAGAGTCACAGCATAAATACCGAGACGGTTAAGTATACCATAGTTATACTCGATTGAATGCGTCAAAACCAAAAGCTTGAAAATATCTGCAATTCGAAAACTTCCAAGGTGTTTTGAGGGTTATTTTTGTCAGTCTGTTTGCAAGAAGTTCAAAAGAAAAGAATCGGATGTTGTATGTAAAGTTGTGAAGAAAAAGACGACCAAAAAAATCTCAAAAAGAACTAAAAATGGGGTTGAGAATTTAATCAATTGATTTTTATCTTTTTAATCAGTTGTATCGCCGAGTTTACATTACTGTTTCCTATCACGGGGTCAAAATGGTCACTGATTGGATCAATACATGTCTGAACTGTCATAAGTCCTTCGAATAGAAGAGATTCGTTTGTTAAAAGTTCTTTCGTTATGAAGATAATAACTTGTAGAACTTGCTCGTAAAGACTCTTGAATTCAACGTTGCCTGCTTTGAATCGTCTAGTTGCTATGGCTGATATGTCCAATATACCTGGGATTCTTTGGCGTGAGGTCTGAGTCAGTTAGTTGATAAGTGCTGGCTGTTCACACTTTGAAAGCTGCTTTGTAGGTTTCCAAACAAATTGAAAGAGAAAATGAACTGTAAATAAGTGATTTTTTTATTTGATCTTTTTGAATTTTTTGAAATAAAAAAATAATAATTTTATTACATAAAAGTTACACAATTGTAACTTTTGTTGAATCCACAGGGTTTTCTCATTCTCACATACTGTAATTATTTTTGTCTAACCACAACAAGATTTATTAAACTAACCAACACTATTAATATAACCATTAAAAAATTATACTATATTATTAAATTAAATTTCAAAAAACACTCTTTGTTTTTAAATAAAGAAACAACTACAAAAAGAACGAATAAACATAAATAAAACATGAAACTAAATAAATATTATTATGACATTGTTACTTTGCTGTCTTATACTCATTTCTTTGTCAATGGCAAAAATTAATATTTTAACTAACCCATCATTTGAAACGATGGACGGTACTAAAGTCAAAAATTGGACACTTTCTGCTTCAACGACGGTATATACTGCAGATAAAAAAGATGGTGCTCAATCAATCAAAATAGTAGGTTCATCTAAACTTGAATATGTAAGTCAACGAGTAGTTTTAGAAAAGGGATTTCAATATGAAGTATGTTGCAATGTAAAATTAACAGCAAATGCCAAGAAATTCTTTGCGTTTGCCATCGAAGAGTCGTTCAATGGGACTTGGATCACGGGTTCATACCATTCCCTTCTTAATGAAACGAATGGCTGGGAGAAAAAGTGCTTCACAACTAAAGTCGTTAAGAATGAGACACATTCGTATAACAATATTTACTACATAGCCAAAGACACCAATGGAATTGCTTATGTAGACAGTGTTTCAGTGACCAAATTCACTTCATTTCTTGAGAATGTCGAAGTTGTCAGTTACAGACAAGAAGTGCAAGACTCTCAAAAGACGATAGAAGTGTATGTCAAGCAAAATGCGTCTTCTGAAATAGATCTTCAACACCTGCAAATTACAGTTTCAATTTCTAAAAGTGGTGTTGTTAAAACATCTAAAACCATGTTTGCTACAGGAACAATCACTAATATACAAATGAATAACATTTTAACACTCAAAGGATTATATGATGTCACTGCCGAGTTATTGTATCTTCCAGAGAACACCAAAGAAACTATTAAAACACGGTTAAATCGCGTAGTTGATAAACACCAGAAATTCACTTTTGATAAATACGGAAGAGTATTAGAGAACGGAGTGCCATTTTTACCTATTGGCATGTATTACTCTTCAATTACAGAAGATGAAATGGAAGAATTGGTTAAGACCCATATTAACATAATGATGCCTTATGGCAAGCCGCCTATCAAAATGTTGGACATAATGAATGCGAAATACGGCGATAAATTACGAGCTTTAATTACAGTCAAAGACTTGTATTCATATAATAGATCATCGTGTAATATAACTAAGGATTATTATAACGTGGAATATAAGAAATTGTTGACTTATATTGAGACGTACAAAGACCACCCTAATGTCTTTGCGTGGTATGTCGATGACGAAACTCCGTTATGTGGACTTGATGAGATGATCAATTTGACTATGACTATTAGAGATAAAGACCCCAATCATCCGTGTTACTCCGTATATTTCCAGCGTCAAGATACAGTTCAATATCTTCCTGCGTTCGATGCCTTTGGATTGGACATATATCCCATCAACGAATCGGTAGTGTTCAATGTATACAAATATCAAAAGGAAGTGAATGATATTGTCATGGGCACTCGATCGACTTGGCCCGTTCTACAAGCTATGAATTGGAAATCATATGCACTGAAATATCCAGAATTGTATGGAAAAAAGGTAACACGAGCACCAACTTTACAGGAGTTAAGGGTGATGAGTTGGTTGGGGTTCATTGGAGGAGCTAAAGGAGTGTTTTACTATTCTTACTACGATCTAGTGTATATGGACGATAAGGGAGATCCTTTTGTGAACAGGTGGTTTGACGTGACAGTCACTACAAATGAAATATACAACATGAGAGACGTCATTCTTTCTATTGAACGACCATCAGAATATGATGTCGAAATGGAGACAGACAAAGTTGTGTTTTTAAAGAAACGAGTGAAAAACTACGATTATATAATCATCGCAAATGCAGACCAAAAAGAAGAAAGAAACGCAAGTGTTGTTCTTCCTAATGGAAAGTATGAACGAATATTGGGAAATGGAATTATCAAAAACAATAAAGGAAAGGTGGAAATTAAATTAGAACCTATCGACGTTTTTATATTGAAAATGGAATCATCTACTTGTGAACTGGTTGTCTTATTCGTGTTATTAATTATGATATCCATTTAACGTTCGTTTTATACCATAATCAAAGTAATTGATATGAAAATTAAACATATTATTAATATTATAATGTGTTTCAAAATAAAAATTATATTATATTTTATATTATAAAGACATTTAATATATTCAATTAATATTATAATTACTAAAGTTGATTACAGTAAAACCTCTCATTAGTGAGTCTTTTTTACCAATCAAAATCAAAAACACTTATTGAGGGGGAAGAAAAGGAGAAAAACAATTATATTATCATTATTGAGGGGTTTTATTTTTTTTGTATAATCTATTACCATTGAAAAATTTTACTGTATTATATTAGCAATAAAAACATGAGTTTAAACAATACAAATATATTAAATATTTGTTATTATTTTATTTAACAAAATGTTCAAATAAACAAAAAATGAGTAAAAACAACTTTGTTTTAAGTACGTTAATTACAAATAAATGAAATACCAACGTGCTAAATATGACTGGAAAACCATAAAAATGGTATCCAAAAACTATTTAATGGGTTTTTAAATGCAAAATTTAGATAAAGATTTTTTAAAGAAGAAAATGTATTATTTTTTGATAATGTGTATTTAACACCCGATAATATTTATTTAACAATTTAATGGTATATTTTATTTATCAACCACGTTGTTATAATATGCATTTTATTTAAAACTTTAATATAAATAAATATATTGACATTGAGTGTTACTGGCAATCAAAAACAATACCTATTGTTATAATTAGCTAATATTAATAAATAAAAAAACTATAAAACGTTTTGTAATAATATATTTAATTGTTTTTTAATTATTTACTTGATCGTTTTTATGAAAATAATATTTAAATGTCATATTTCAAAATAGTGAATCAAAGACTAAATTAATTCATATAGAGGATTTGTTTATATTTTGGGCTATTGCTGTTGTTAGAACTGTTAAGCAGTTGAAGATACGCCATGTATTTTTTTGTGTAAATAATATGTTAGTATTGTGCTTGTTAAATTGAGGCAATTGCCATAATGTAACAACACCAACAGATCCCTTATCAACTTGATGCACGGATATTCATCACTATTTTATATTATATATATTCGTGTATTACCTTGATTGAGACTAATATTTTTATATCTCTTTAAGCCTGGTAGATTTGAAATTGATGTCAAATGGTAGCAAGTCCTGTATATAGTGGAATACCTCGAAATGAATATTCAGTACTTTGATTCTTTGAGACTTTGTCCAAAGTCAGACATTTTTTACTTGTAAAGAAAACAAACAGTGTATAGTATTGTATTTGTTTGATCATATACAAAATTGGGTTTAAATGTTTGTTTTGTGTTTTCGATTTTTATTAACAAATTAGTATGAACCTTGTATCACACTCTGGCATTTTCAGGTTTTTATTTTTTCAGTGTTAATGGTTCCCAAAACTGCATTAAAAAAAACATTTCTCAACATTGCGAAAAGTCAAAAAAATCATACATCTGTATATTTACTTTATATCTTATATGATCACATTTTATTGTTACTATTGTTGGCCTGTAGGCACTGAAATTGCTTTGGGTAACTTTATTGAGCCCTACTACTTATGTACAACCAATGGTTATTTAACGCCACTTGATACAATCAGCGAATTAATAATTATTGACAAATCGAAATTGGCCAAAAGTAACAATAATACTCATAAAAACAATATAAAAATCGATATAGATGAAATTAATGTTGTTGTTATCGGGACGCTATTAGTAAGTATGGAGAGATAAATTAATTTAAATATTATTATTGAAACATCTGAAATACAGACAATTAATTTTGCGAGTATTTCATCAAATAAAAGTGTTATAGTCCGGAGCCAAAAGTACTTTATATATAACAACAAACAATGCACTTATGGTGTATACACAAAGAACAGTTTTACTTGTCTGAATTATTATTCATGTACCAACTTATATTTCTCTACAACTCCATCAAAGTGTATTGAATATCCAATTGAAAAATGTGTTTCTTGTTTAAGTACAGGAAAGTGTATTAAATGTGAAACGTATTATCTTTTGGATAGTAAGAATACCACATGTACACTATTTCATATAGACAACTGTTTGATATCTCAAAATAAAATTTGCTTGAAATGTGACGAAGGTAAATTGTTAGAAAATGGTTTGTGTGTATCACCCAAGAACAATTGCCAACAATTTGATATCGATACAAATTGTTTGTTATGTGACACAACACGGAAATTGAATATTAAAGGCATTTTATGTGAACCAGTTGATATTAAAAATAATTCTTATTCACAAAGAAACATTATTTCTTGTGTTGATGGGTACTTTGTTTAAAACAACAAACGTGTGTCATGTCAAGATAAGTACATTTGGAAGTTACTAATGTGACTTAACACGACAACTACAATGTAACACAACATTAAATTGTGTGTTGGAAAAAAATAAAAATTGTGAAAAAAGTTTGTGTTTTTAATGGAAAATACACAGAAAGACCAAAACGGAAAATGTCTTTCTAATCAACCCAATTGTTGTATAATAGCGAATAACAATTGTGTTACCTGTGATGAAAATTACATTTTATCAAATTCAAAGTGTCTTTCGTTGATAATAATAATTGTGAAATTATAAACTCAACATTTTTGCGCTGTAAACCGACATGTTATATAGATGATACATCAATGTCTCAAACATGTGTAATTTGTGATGTTTCGAAATGCCAAATAATTGATTCAAAATACTTGTTTGAATCAATAAATTTATCAATTTTTATTAAATATTTTATTGAAAAACAGTTTCAATGTTTTTATTTAAAACATATAGAAAAAAAGTTTGTTTTAATTTATTTTTATTGTATTGTATAATTAAAATAGATTATTAAAACAATATTTTGACTATAAATCTTTTTTATTTATGTATATATATAATTTTCTAAATACAGTGAAAAGGGTCTATTTGTCGTTATTTGATATTTTTTGTTCTAAAAATAATATCTTCTTGAATGTTTTTACTGTTTTAATATGCTGTATTTGACTTAAATAATTATAAGATTTGTACTTTGTTTTAAGATGTTTTTTAAACATCTTGAAACAAAGTACTATTATTATTAAAATACACCAAAAATTATGTTAATTAAAATTTTGATGACTTCAAAATCTTGACAACTTCATTAATGTCAGGTCGATTTTCTTGTTGTTGGTTCCAACATCTCTGTATTAAAATATAATGGCATTCATTCATATTTTCTTTTTTTTCAAGTCTTTTTCCTTCACTCACAAACTCTGCTATTTTCCACGGAAACTTGAATTCGTTTTTGTCATAGGCTTCTCCCCATTTTAAAGTTTCATAAAAAGTTATTCCAAACGAGTAGATGTCTGCGCTCATCTTGTACTTTTCTCTCTTCAAAATTTCAGGAGCCATATATACTGGTGTGCCAACGCCTTTTGTAAAAGTCATGTTTGTCATCAGTAGATTAATATTTCTTGCACTTCCAAAATCAGTCAGTTTTGCGTTAACTTTGTCATTCATTTCAAGTGAAAACACGAGTAAATTGTCCGGCTTGACATCTCTGTGTACAATACCGTTTGTGTGTAAATAAATCAGTCCATTTGCCATATCATTCATAAACTTCATTTTAACTTCTTTTTGTATATCAGTTCCTTTTTTGTTTTTAATCAAGTCATTTAAAGACCCATATATTGCAAACTCGGTTACCATACACATCTTGTTAATAATAAAGATAGCGCCGGAAAAATACACAATATAATCACAACGGAATTCGTCCAGCATTTCAATTTCTTTTGTAAATTCTTTCAGAACATTTTGTTCGGCTGAGAGGTTTTTAAGCTTTTTAATTACGACTAAATTGCCTCTGAAAGTGCCTTTATAAACAACTCCAAAACTGCCTTCACCAACCTTTTTAATGTCAATTAATTCAGTCGAATCAAGTCGTGTTGTGACTGTTGTATTTCCTTTAATTATGATATCATTGTATATCACTTTTTGAACTTTGAGACTCTTTGCTATAACTACCATTTTACTGTCAATTTTAGTGGTATAATTTGGAATAATAAATATTTCAAATTCGCAAGCTTCGTCGTGTTTCAAAACAGTCAATTCAGGATTTATTTTCAGTGTGAATTTTGTCTCTTCTTCTTTTGTTAAAATTTGTATCTTATATGGATTTTTGTTTACATTGCCAATACAAATTAATTGTCGGGTACTTTCGCCAATCGGTAGTTCTGCAATTTCTTCATTAAAATCCAAAACTGTTTTGTTCACCAAAATACCATTTGACAATTTTGTAAACGAAACATTTGATTGTTCCATATTGAATATTGTCGTGTTTAACTCAACTTGTTTTTTGTGGATTGAAGACAAAAGTTGTGACAATGCCATATATGTTCCTATTATAAGGAGTACCATAACTAATAATATTATAATTATAATAATAACTATTAGCCACCAAATCGGTGAGTTTTGACAAAAGGTACCACTCTTATTCGGCTTTTTCCAAAATGAACATTTTGAGCACTTGGAATATTTTGCAGAATTGCAAGAGTCAATTTAAGAATATATTTTGTATTCATTGTTTATTAAAATATAATCATCTTGACAAGAGTAACACTTATTATATAAGGTACACTCTTTACAATTGTTTGAACAAATTCCACATTCATTATTTGTTGAATAATAGCCAGGTTTACAGATAGAACATCCGTTCTGTGTTACTTGAACTGCACATCCATTGATACTCGTCTGTGGTTTACAATTACCTGAAAAGTCTTTAAAATTAGTTGAATTGCAAGTGAAACAATCAGAAGCGCGAAGACATGTATCACAGCTGATGTCACATCTCTTGCAGTCAACTCTGTTTCTATAATACCCATCATTACATTGATAACACCCGCTTCCTGTATTCGAGAACTTCTTACATGAATCTTTTAATTCATCGTTTGACTTACACACATGGTCACTCAAAAACATACCTTCATTACATGACAAACAAATTGATTGACTAAGACATGTCTGACAATTCGAGTTACATCGTTCGCACGTTTTTGTGTTATAAGAATAATAAAAACCATTGATACAACGAGTGCATCCTAATGAGGTTCCAACTGCACAAAAAGTGTTATTGTAGTTTGTTATGCATGTATCGTTTTCTAAAATGCAATTATCAATACATTTAACACATTTTTTATTTACAACAATTTCGCAATTTGTTATGTCTGGAAGACAATTACCATTTTGGTCTTTAAAAGTGTTATTAATAGTATCACAAGTTAGAGATTCACATTTTGAATTTTGTGAAATCAAAAAAGAAGAAAAACATTTTGTACAATGCCCCGATTCACAAATATCACAATTATCTTGTATTAGATCACATTTGTTACAAAATGAAGAATTTGATATATATCCTTTATTGCATTCTACAACACTCTGCGCACTATGTTTAATTTCATTTTCAATACTTTTACACTCGCCTGATATAGAAATTAAACTTGAAAAAATAGGATCACACAATTCACACAAACCATTTCTTTCTATTTGGCATTTTCCATCTAATTTAACACAAACTTTATTTTTAATTATATACCCATCATTACATACAATACACGTGTTACCATCAGAAAATTTACAATTTAAGTGTTTCATACAAATATTGTCATAAAGATCATAAGGAGAATCACATTTTTGACAAATTTCAATTTGGTTGTCATATGTACATTTAGCACAATTTGTATCTTGACATTTTTGACATTTCCTTTTTGTCGAATCAAAAATACCATTTTCACATGTCGCATTTGAGATACAAACAATTTTACTTGTGGTTATAAACCCATTCCTACATAGATAATGTACAAATAAAACACCTTTTGAACTGGAGAACGTAACAAGAATTTGTTTCTGATTTGATAATTGTGAAAATAAGTTGGTGGTAATTTCATTTGGAGTTTGGGAAGTGACATTAATGTGGATATAATCAGTGACTTTATCCAGTATCACAGTTGTTTCACCCAAAGTCACATATAAAGTTTGTGTGTTTAATTCTTTTTTATTTGATTTTTTATTATTAACAACACCTTTTGATAACTCGCTCCTGACAAAAATCATATAAACATCATTAATTGGAACCAAATAATAGTCTTCAATATAGTCATTACAATAACTGTCAATGTACTTGTTGTTGTTATTTGACACCCTAATGATGTGACAAAATAAAGTATCATCCATGTTGCCACCACACCTAATTAATTGTCCTTTCATAATTTTACATTTGGGTGTTATAAAATCATTTTCAATTTGTTCATCTGAATAAATGAAATCAAACTGTTCAATCGAATCAGCAATTGATATTTCATTTAAATTTTGAATTGTACTAATTTTTGTCACAAATAAAGGCATATCAAATATTTCTCGGTTTATTACATTGATAATTCCACCTAAAAAATCCAAAGTCAAAAAGTTGGTTTTGATATAAGGGGATTTCTCCACTGTCAAAACATAGGTAAAAATTTAACTGAAATGATAAAAAATTGGAGACCATCATAGCTAATGTTTTTTCTGAAAATAAAGCAAAATTTAATGGTTTTAAGTAGATGAAATTTGAATGTATTCTTGAGCCATCTCTGAGAACTAATCTGAAGTTTATTAAAGTAAAAGAATTGTTTATATCCAAAAAGGGTTCATTATACAAATGTAGAGATGTCCCATTATTTATATCAATGGAATTTGTGTGTATGATAGCGTTGTTTATCAAATTCACGTTTGAACCAATGGTACAATTTAATGAGTCACATTTGATAGTTGAGTTGTTGTAAATATTTAATGTTGCTCCAGAAGTTGTCACGATTGTGTTTGAAGTAAGCAATGAATCAGTAAATAATGAAAATGAAGAACCTCCATCAATTAAAATGATTTTACATTCAATAGAAGATGTGTTATAAGCTTTTAAATTAGAAATTTGTTGTATATTCAATACATCCATGTTAAAAATAGAAGAATCTTCTAATATCCCTTACTTCTACCAGTAAACGAAAAACTGTGGCCTATTGCAGTGGACATATCATTTAATATAAAAGTCATAAACACAAGCGTTAAATTATTGAATGAAAACCTTGTGCCAGGTTCAAATCTCAAATTGTTATAAGAGGAATTACCCAAAGAGTAAAAAATACCGATTACAGTCAAATTGGAATTTGGTTCACATATCAATGAACTTCTTTCTGTTTTCAAGTTTATGATATCGATATTTACATACTGATTTATTTTCAAAGTAGAATCCAAAAGATACCAAGTATTGGAAGAACAGTTTATAGATTGTTCGTGAACCTCATTGTGGTATTCCATTTCATCAAGACAATACTCCGCAACGACAAATTTTATTACATATATTAAGTATAAAACAGTCACATACATTCAATAAAAAATTGGATTTTATCCTTTAATAATTAATTTTTCAAAATGTCGAAAACATGATTATTATTTTTTTTAATAAATATTCAAAAGTTTTCATCGCTTTTTCAAACCTTTATAATTACAGTTAGCCGAATCAGCCTTCTGCAGATTGTTTTTCAAAAATAACCATAAATAATAACAATTTAAACCATTTTAATAGTATTTTTTCAACTTCAAATAAATATATTTTTATCCACAGGATTTTATTAATACACCTTTTGCAGTATATAATTGGTCTTATTAATATTAAAAAGTAAAAAAAAATAAAACCAAACTAAAAACGAACAATACTCAGTTAACAAACAAATTACATAGACACTGAGCCAGACAACATTCTCGTGTTTTCAATTAATTTTAGTAACGAGGTGATAGCAAAATTGATGGACTTTAGAGATGTAAATGTATGATGACTAACGTTGCATTTACTTAAAAGGTTGGTACACCAACATACATGGCGCCTAATGTGTTAAACATAGAGAAGAAATGCAGGTATTTTTTCTTTTGGCGTTACGTTATTCGAATGTGTAATGTGGAAAGACCCATTCCAAAGGAACAGTTTATGTTTGGATGAATATCGTCAACTTTTTGAAACTAAGAAAAATTGCCAAATTTAAACGACGACACTTGATGTTGTAGATGATATGCCGTACCACATCGTTTATAATTTAATAAAAATTTAAAATTGTTTTTTACTTTAATTAGAAAATATTAACACTTTTAATTATTTTGAATTATAATTATTATAATTTTTTGTTACGACTTATTTACAAAAAATAATTTATATTTTTTTGTAAATTAATATCCAATCAAATAATAGCTGCAGAAGGTTAATTTTTTGCAGAAGTTTGTTTCGTCTTTCTGTAATATATTTTTTAATAAAATATCAAAATTATTCAGAATCTACATTGATCACCACCATCTCTTAAAATAGATTTATTTTTTTCTATTTTGAATTATATTCAAATTAAAATTATAGTAAATAGGAAACTAATATGATATTTAGTCTGGTTCCCGAAATCGAGAAATGCCGAAAAATCACCTCGAGTCAGTGGAAACTAGACTGGCCAACCGATGACCATTATTTTCAATTATGCCGAATTTTTAAAGCAACGTTCCTTTTTGCCGAAACCAAATTGACCACACATATAACCGACTTTTGCTTATACAAATAAATTATTTAAAACTAATTATTATTTGGAAGCGATAAACAAAAGTTAAATAACATTTTATTTATTTCAAATTTTAAAAAATAAACGTTTTTGGGAACACATGATTATTGAATATTATTTTTTAAATTATATTTTTTGATACAGTGCCTAAAATGGGTGGGCGACTTTTAAAGTATTAGGGCGGAAATAGTAAAAATTATGAAGCCCCTGTTTTTTCCTTAATTCGAAAAAAATGTTATTGTTTTTTGTTTTATAAAACACAAAATTTATTATTGTTTTTAATAACACAAAAACTATTAATAACACTTTGTAAAAATCGCAATTCCAATTAATTTAATTAATATTTCAAGTTCCAAAAAAATCAATAGCTTTTCTTCTTTAGCTTTTCTAAAAAGTGAGTAAACGGTTTCTAATCGACAAGACAAAACAAACTTCGCAGTAACGTTTCCTTTTCTCTGTTTTATAATTTGTTTTATTCCAGTTCCAGTTTGGAATAAATGGTTTTTGATTTTAGTGAATTTAATTATAAAAAACTATTCAAGAAAAAATCAATTAAAATTAAGTATTTTCATCATTTCTGGAATCCATATCTTCAAGAATTCATCGTGATTAAACAGCTTAAATTCAATAATGATGTTGCAGTATTTTTCGATTGATTCCATTACTCTGTATCCACATTCAAAACCATTTGGTTGAATTGGAATTTGATTTTTTTAACATCATTTATTTTTTAAGATTTTTTATTTCTCCTATTTTCTTTGAAGATTTTCTAAATTCACCCATTTTTTTAAGATTTTGTTTTTTTTCTCGAAAATCTTTTTGATTGGCTAAATAATTTTTTTCTAAAAATACTTAGATTATGATTTGAATTTTGCTCGGGAAATGGTCCTAATCATTAGGGAGTTTTACTAAAGTCAGTGACTCACTTTAAAGGTCGCCCACTCATTTTAGGCACTGTATTCAAAAAATATAAATCTGTATGAATCAAAAACAATATAAATTTACCAAGAATATATTCTTTAAATGTAATCGTCTTTTTAATAAATGATGTGATTTATAAATTATTTTCAATAATCATTCTCATTAATATTATCTAAATTGAATATAACAATTGGTTTTACAACATTATTAAATACATAATCATTGTGCAGTCAATTAATTACATTATTATAACAGTAAAAATGTATAATGAATATGATTTGTAATTTTTATTGCAAAAAATATAAATTAAAGGCTTGTCAATTTAAAATATAACGTTGTGTTTTTTTTTCGTAAATGTTAACCACTTATATGTTTAAATCGTTGTTCATTTTCAAAATAACGTTTCAATTAAAACATATGCAATGTGATTATAACTAATGAATAATAACCTGCAAATTTCATACTTTTTATAATTTGGGTTAAATTATCATGATTTAAAATTCACACAAATTGTTATAATCATGATTTACAATTTATCTAATGTTACAATTGTTTATTATGTTAAGAACTTCATTCTTTGGAATTACGTGTATTTTAATTTGTGTACAATATATGAAACATTGTTTAACAGTCTTTAAACCAATTTATAAGTTTGTTTAAATATATTATCCCAATTATTGTTTATTTCCTGTTGTTGTTATTGAATATCATGATGTTGGTAATTTGCTTTTGAGAAAAAAAACTCGATTGTCAATTTTACACATAACGAAAAAATGCCAAAAACAACAAGTTGTACATATTTTTCAATAAAATTTATTATTTTATTACCAAAATGAATATTTGTTATATTTTGCTCAAATAATTTTAATACTTCATTCTATTTAATTGTTTTATTATTTATTAAAATAACAAACTTTTGAGCTAAAATATTTGAATTCAAGCATTTTTTTATTTCGTTTGCACGTTTAATCTATATGACTAAATTTATTGTTGTTTACTAGTTTAAGTAAAAAGAAAAGTAACAAGTCAAAATATGCTCAAATGGTTTAAAAATTAAATTTTGGGGTTAATTTTAGTGCGGTTGGCCAGTCTAATAAGAACAGCAAAACTGTTGGTGTTTTAATTAAAACATTTCAAAAAATGAAAAAAAATGTGGTTCTTGTGAATGATTATAGCTAGCGTATTATTACCAATTTGTTATCTAATATTTTGATGGTTTTGATAATAGAAATTTTGTAAATAAACAAGGCGACGCGATTATTGTTAACATTTCGAGAAAGTTACCACAAGGAAAAAATTTTAAATATCTAATCAAGTTATCAAAAACAAATAATACAATTTAAATAACTCCAAATTACAGTAAAACCTTTTAAGAGTGGGAAGGTCTGGTAATTTTATTTTTTCAAGAACGGGCATTTTTAGCCAATCAAACCTAGAAAACCATTCGATAGAGAACTCTATTTTTAGTTTCATTCTAAAAAAATGCCCGTTCTTGATAGAATCCGTTCTTCAGAGGTTTTACTGTAATATAAAAATTTTACAAAAAAGAATAATTTGAGTAAAAATTTCGTAAGTTTTTTAAAGGAAAAGATGTATTCAGTATTTTTAACGGTATAAATCTCTTAATGAATGTTATTGTTGTAAAATAAAGTGTTCAAAAATGGGCGTTTGAAAGTGATATTGAATGTACGTTTTGTAAAAAACCTTTCGTGTTGTCAACATTTGGTTATTATATTATTATAATAACCAAATGTTAATAAATTAAAACAGGGTCGGCCAAGATCCAGTTTTTAAACAACTTCGTGGCAATCTCTAATACGTGTCAGTTCATTTTAAGTTTTAGCATATTGTCAACAAAAAACTTAAAAAGTTTTTTAGAGTTAAAATGTTTTTAAAAATTGGTAAAACTATAGTTAACGATTTAAGCAAAATTTCTGTATTGTTTAAATCATCATTACAATGTGTTATAATACAGTTTTAAAGAACAACAATTGAACAGTAAAAAGCGTATGATATTATGGGATGCAGAGTTTTTAAAATCAAATAATAATATTCACTCATTATAATTGTAATATACAAAGAAGATACTTACAACCAATAAAAATTATTAGAAATGATTTTTGTAATTTCAACGTAATATTTTTTTAACAATTAATATACCTTTTCAACATACACATTATTATTAATTGTAAATGTATATTTGTATATTTGTCAGTTTAACAAAGGTTTTGAATAGTTCATTCGTGTCCTTTTTAAATTAAAGTATAAATTAAACAATCAAATAAAAATATTATTATCTTTAGCAATAATACAAAACAGACAATGTATTATTTTTCGAAAGGTCTGCCCCTATTTCTTTCAAAAAAATGTAAAACTTATCTTTATATAATTTTCTTGATAAAAACGATTATTCATAATACGATAATAATCAGTCAAAATTATAATTATCACCCAAATAAAAAACATTATCAAAGCAACTTTAAATAAGTTTCATTTACATGTATAATTTACAATTGAAAGGTTTTAACTTACAATTATATTAACACAAAGATATATGTATATTGTTGTATTCTAAAGTAATTTGAAAATAATTTTGTGTCTAATATAAATTATCGTTTTATTTTTCTTCATTTTATCTTTTGGTATAAATAATTGTGTTTTGTCATTTTCATTTTGTTTTTCAAAAATGATAATGTTATTTACCATTTTATTGTTTTTTAAGTTTTTTTTCAATAACATGATCGTTTGGCCGACCCTGATTAAAAATATAATAATAATATTATTATATTATATGTTTGGTGTATTATATATTTATTGTATAATGATTAAAATTATTTTGGCTAAGTTAATTTGATATACAGAAAGACGAAACAAACTTCTGCAAAAAATTAACCTTCTGCAGCTATTATTTGATTGGATATTAATTTACAAAAAAATATAAATTATTTTTTGTAAATAAGTCGTAACAAAAAATTATAATAATTATAATTCAAAATAATTAAAAGTGTTAATATTTTCCAATTAAAGTAAAAAACAATTTTTATTCATTTATAAACGTTGTGATACTGCATATCATCTACAACAACAAGTGTCGTCGTTTAAATTTGGCAATTTTTCTTAGTTTCAAAAAGTTGACGATATTCATCCAAACATAAACTGTTCCTTTGGAATGGGTCTTTCCACGTTACACATTCGAATAACGTAACGCCAAAAGAAAAGATATCTGCATTTCTTCTCTATGTTTAACACATTAGGCGCCATGTATGTTGGTGTACCAACCTTTTAAGTAAATGCAATGTTAGTTATCAATACATTTACATATTCAAAGTCAGTCAATTTTGCTATTACCTCGTTACTAAAATCAATTGAAAACACGAGAATGTTGTCTGGCTCAGTGTCTATGTAATTTGTTTGTTAACTGAGTATTGTTCGTTTTTAGTTTGGTTTTATTTTTTTTTACTTTTTGATATTAATAAGACCAATTATATACTGCAAAAGGTGTATTAATAAAATCCTGTGGATAAAAATATATTTATTTGAAGTTGAAAAAATACTATTAAAAATGGTTTAAATTGTTATTATTTATGGTTATTTTATAAAAACAATCCGCAGAAGGCTGTTTCGTTGCAAAAGGTTGATTCGGCTGACTGTAAATTTTTATATTATTTTAATAATTAAAATTATGTTTTATTTTAATACACAGTCTCCACTTTTTACAAAAAATATAATTAGTTTGAAAAAGATGTCTGTGCATTTTTAAACCATCAAAACTTAAATATTTCGGGAAATGGTTCGTAATATTTCAAAACATTGTTTAATTGTTTTTTTTGTATTTTAACATTTTTCCTATTTTATGATTTTTTAAACTTGTTTTGTTTAAATTTTTGTCAAATAGACTACTTTTTATTTAGTATTTAATTGGGATTTGTTTAACTCGCCAACAACCCAATACTGCTCTTTTTAACAGTTTATCAAAAAATTGTCCCAAAACTGTTTAAATAATTTTGAAATATTATTAGGTTATTTTCCCGAAAAAATAAATAAAAACAAATAATATATAAATTTCATAATTGGATTATTTTTTATTTTTTATACCAAAAAATCGTTTTGTGCATTTATTTTTTTAATAAAAATTTGAAAGCAAAACATAACAAAAATTACAACCAAAATAATAAAGAGTTGGTGGAAAAAGTCGGCTTTAGCAAATTATAGTAAAATATAATATTTATTATTATAAATAAAAAACATTTTCTATCATTTCTAAAACATTAATTAAAAACAAAAAAATAATTAAAAATATTTGAAAAACCAGACAATGGTTGAATATTTTATATTCCCGTTAATAAAATTGATTTTTCGGATACATAAACGGTCAATTGCGACCACTTGATGTTTGTTTTTAAAAATGAAAATGATGATTTAGTAAGTATAAAAGAAAGCAAATATGATAGTTATCAAACTAATCATTTGATTAATTATTTAATAAATACAACACAATTCAATAATAAAAAATTCAAATGTAGCATTTAGAAACAATTAACTTCTAACAACAAGTTTGAACTTTAAAATATATTAAAGAAGTCCATAAAACGCAGTGAATGTTTAAAAAAATTACACATTCAATCCACTAATCAATTTTTGTGTCAAAGTGTCAACGTGTAAAATCAACTGAGATTGATTATGGTAGTAGCTTATATTTTTAAAATATTCAATTTCTGTATTTAATTTCAAAAAAGTGTCTCAATTTAAAAATTGAATTTGTGTCCTGCTTGAAAGTTTTATAATTTTAAATAATAATAAAAATAATAATTAATAAAAGTGGTTGTTTATAATAAAAAATAGTTAATCTTATCGAGACAGACTATTTTCTGCCAACTCTGAGGAAAGTATTCATAAAATCTAAAGAAAATGATAAAAAGCACACATAACTAACGTGAAAATTGATATTTTTTTGTTTGACAAAACAAATAAATAATAATAGTCTTAATAAAAAAATAAAATTGGTTATGTTCAGAGAATGACGCAAATTGATAACAGTGGTAATTATTTCCATTGAATAACATGCTTCTGTGTCATAGTGAAATGATAGAGTCGAAATAAACTCTTTTTATTAATTCGTCATTGCCCTCAATTAGAGGTAAAAAATGCAATTTTTACCTAAGATATTTAAATTTAATATATTTTTATTAGGTGTGGTTATATGAAAAAAATATTTTTTTGATGTTAAATTAAAACAAAAAAGTGTATGACCTCTTTAATATTTTGAAATTTATTTTATCTCCCTGTTATTTTTCCTTATCCATAAAATCGTCATTATTTTTACTATTTTTAGAAACAAAGAATATCATTTTTAACACTAAAAAATAAAAACAATAGTTTTACATTTTTATTATGATTAAAATATTGAGTAAATGTATTTCATTGTTTATATTAAAATACATTTTGGATATAATTGACGTATTTCAGTCTAATTTAATTAAGTAATTCGATTAATTGTTGATATCAAGTAAATATGTTGAACATTAAAATTTAGTTGAATTATAACTTGGTATTTTAATTAATTACAGATAATAAAATAAATAAATTTGAAAAAAAATATTAAGTTAAAGTCCCAAGTCTTCATGATATCATGATGTGTCAATGTGTAAACGATTATTGTTGGAGTAACTTACTTGAAAATACATCGATTATCAAAAAAATAACCTTAAAAAGTTGTATCGTTTTATTCATTTTGAAGATAAATGTGTTGAATTTAATTAGATAACTGGATAAACTTTGAAATAATCAAACAACTTTTGACTCAATAATATATAAAAAGCGAAATATAAAATGTGTATCAATTCAGGAATTATAAATCAATACAATATACTGACATTTTAATCAATTTAGTATTAAACCTCCATAATAATCAAAACGTTATAAAAGCAATACAATAATTAAAATGAAATAATTAAAACGAAATCAAAAGTGAAAAAAAATATGCAATACAACACCAATGTGCACAAATCAAAATACAGTAAAACTTTTCAAAAAACGGTACTTTTGAAAAGCGGATTCTCTCAAAAGATGGTATTTTTCAATGAAACTAAAAATAAAGTTCTTTATAAAGCGGCAATTAAGGTTCGATTGGCTTAAAATGCCCACTATATAAAAAAACAAAATTGCCACTAGCCCGCTCTTTAAAGTTTTTACTGTACACTTTAGTATTTGAATAATAAAAACGTTTTATCATTAAAAATTGGCCAGCTCCGAGTTGTGACTTAAATCTAATTGAGCATTTGTAGTAATATTTGAAATATAAATAATAAATAGATAATACAAATAACGAAAAAAAAATTATATTGTGTCATGTTGTTTGTAAAAAAATACATCAAAAATATTAACAAGTAAGTTGATATAGTGAATTTCAACCGTTCCTTATTGTGAACGGTTGAAATTGTGTACAAGAAAAAATTACAAAAATATTGCAAGACTAATGACCAAAATACTTTAAATTATTTATAATTATTATCATATTTTTCACAAAATCGTAACTGAAAAAAATGACGCTTTTATGAAACAAATTTAGTTGTAAAATA
>NW_004443681.1:58495-61062 GCF_000330505.1 Entamoeba invadens IP1 | reverse complement strand
CATAAAAAGAATCCATTATACATCGCTTTGCAGACAGCGATGCATCTGTAATTGATTATCAAGCAACCCGAATATAAAGAATAATTATAATAAAGAATACCTTGTTATTGACAATAAAAAGATAAATTACACATAATATAAAACACAACAAAAATTAAAAATATATACCAAATAAATCAATAAAATAGCATTGATAGACAAAGAAGTTTGGTTTTTTGTTGTTTGGAAAATTAAAAATATAGTTGTGGTTTACCTTATTCATTTTGAACGCCCCTTTCAATAGATTATTAAAAATGTGCTATTATCTACATCAAAATATCAAGAGTCAACAACAAACAATTGGTTAATCAGTCCACATATTTGACAAGAAGTTAGACAACAATATAAAAATATGTGGATTATTTGTAGTGTAGGGAAATTTTTATTAAATTAATAATAGACTTGACATTATAATCCGTTTTTAATGATTGCTTGTTCGATTTTAAATTCTTTTGATAAAAACTCTTCAAAATATTAGTCACCTTATTGTAAATACCAAGAAATAATAAAAATATTTTTGAGAGAGACAAAAATTGTCAAAAAATCTTGCTACGTCGTACTATCTGAAAATACACAGTGAATATAATAGGTTCTTTGAAAAGTTTTTATTTTTTATAAAGACTATTGTGTACAAAAATTTTATATGTTTACATTAATTATCATTGACGTGTTCATGTATCTTTTGCAATATGTATTTCATTTTCAACTCAGAACCAATTGTTTTTATTGTTTTATGAATAAAAACATATTTATTTGTTTTAAAAATGTTATTGCATTTTACCAGTATTCTTATTTTGCCATTTTTTACGTTTTTGTCATGAAATTTTATATTATTTTTTCATTTTTTCACAATTTATTTGTTTTTTAGTTCATGATTTGAACTCTTTATTCCATTTTCATTTTACTATAATTGAACTACACTGTATAATATAATTTTTTTTCAAAAAAACAAAAACACTGCTCTTTTTAACAGTATTGGTTTGTTGGGGATTAGGTACGTCGGCGAGTTAAAACACTAACAGTATTATAAGGTTTATTAGAATAAATAGTTGAAATGTTAATTGAATAATTAAAACTATTTAATAAAATAAAAAACAATAAATATAAAACTCATTTAAAAACAATTTAAATTATCACCAATTTACAATTTTAATTAATTACTAATAACATTTTGATTGTTTTTCAAAGGATAGGCAATAAAAAACGACAAAAAATACAATATTTTAAAAAACGAGATTTAAACAAATGATTCAAATAAACTAAAAATGATTATGCGATTATTGTCGTTGCTATTTATGTTTATTAATTTATCTTTAACCATAAACAATTGTAACTATGATGAATGTGCTCGTTGTACTGCTGGTTTGTGTGATAGATGTAAAGAGGGAAGTCATAAAGACCGTGCATATTTGTATTGTTACAGTTTGTTATTAATTTTTAACAACCCAATAACTTTAAGAATGTAGAAAGGGATGCCACACATGTACAACTGAATTGTTTTGTACAAGTTGCCAAGATGGTTATTTTTTAGATTATGTATCAACAACATCTCAAATATGTTCAGTATGTCCTTCAAATTGTGAAACTTGTTCAAATTTGACAAATTGTTTTATTTGTAAAGAAGGTTTTTATCTTCATACTAATCAATGTATAAGTTTGTTTTTTCATAAAAAACAATTAATAACACCAAGGCTGTGAAAACAATTGTAAATCGTGTACAAATTCGTATAATTGTCTTAGATGCTCTCGTGGATTCAAATTAGTTGATGGTGTATGTCTTCCGTGTTTTAAAATTGGATGTGTAAATGATTGCCAAGATGGGATGTATTATAATACAACCACACAAACATGTCGAAGTTGTTTAAATGAATGTTTAACTTGCAATACAGAATATGAATGTACTTCGTGTAATACTTTTTACGCTTTATATAATTCGAAATGTGTTTTATGTAACCAAATTATTCCTGGTTGTATTACTTGTTCAAATATAACGACATGTTTAAGTTGTGATGTTCATTATAGATTATTAGATAATAACACGTGTTCTGGTTTGTTATTAATAGTTACATTTAATAAAAAAATAACAAATAGTATGTCCAATGAAATATCAAACAAATGGTGTAGATACTTGTAGTAACATGGATTATCCAAGAAATTGTCAAAGCGGATATGTTGATCCATATGATTTATGTGATAAAAATTGTTCAGATAATTGCCACACTTGTAACTATAATAATACAACTTTATGTTTATCATGTAAAATTGGATATTATTATGATAAGTCATCAAGTACATGTCACGCATGTACAACGAATTGTGATTTTTGTTCAAGTACGAGTTGTTTAAGATGTTCAGAAAATTTCATTTTACATTCTGGTGTTTGTATACCTTGTAGTGAACACCGTGGATGTTCTAAATGCAACAACAACGAATGTATTCAATGCAATTCATCGTTCATTCTTTATAATAGCATTTGTATAGAATGTGAGAATTGTGAAATTTGTAAACCAACCAAATGCGTTTTATGT
>NW_004443681.1:44646-58395 GCF_000330505.1 Entamoeba invadens IP1 | reverse complement strand
TGTTTGACTTGTTCTACGTGTTCTCAAAATGAAAGTAAATGTCTATTATGTGAAGAACAATATACATTTAATGAAGGTATTTGTGTATCCTTTTCAGAAGCTATAATGCACTGCGTTGAAGGCGATAGAACAGTACAAAAGTGTTTAAAATGTGAAATCTATTATACTCCAACTGTTGATTATTTAAATTGTTCAATTTGTGAAGAAGCCATTGAAAATTGTTTATATTGTTCCCAAACCGAATTTAAGTGTTTAAGCTGTAAACATGGATATACAGTTTCTTCAAATGGAAGTTGTATTTCATGTACTTCTCAAAACTCGGATTGTGTATCTCCACAAATTGGATCTTGTCAATACGGACTTTCTTTGTTTGATAATTATTGTTATGATTGTATTTCTGAAATAGACGATTGTGTATTGTGTGATCCAACACAATGGGGATGCTCAAAATGTATTTCTGAAAAAACACTTTTTAATGGAATTTGTGTTGATTGTAATATTACAAATTGTAATAAATGTTCAACGGATTCATATGAGTGTGAATTGTGTCAAACTGGGTATTACATTTTGAATGGTATTTGTGTTCTTATTTGTGACAATGATAATAACTGTTTGGAATGTAATGGAGAAGTTTGTTCGAAGTGTCGTCTTCCCTACGTTTTAAATGAAAATTTCAAATGCGTTCAATGTGTCGATAATGAAAATATTTCCAAATGCATTAGATTTGAAAATGTATGTGATTATGAATATTTTCCAAATAATAATTATTGTTGGGAAACTTCAATTTATTTTGACAATTGTCATATGGCGAGTCGTACGACTTATGAGTGTGTTCTTTGTGATGAGGGATATGGTTTAAATACATTAAATCAATGTGAGAGATGTGAATATGGTTGTTTATCATGTTCATTCAACAGTACATTTTGTGTTTCTTGTGTCACCGGTTTTTCAATTTCAAATGGAAAATGTTTTATAATTTCTAAAAAAGATTGTGATATTTACAATATGCCTTTGGGATGTGAAAGTTGTGCAAATTTAATGTATCCAATAGAAGGAAGATGTTTATCATGTGAGATTGACAATTGTGACATTTGTAAAGAAGAAAGTTGTTTAAAATGTTCTTTTAATAAAACAACAACTGAAACTCCATTAGAATGTGTTCAACAAACAGTTTCACATTGTTTTTTTACTTTAATTTTAATTGTTTTTTTTGTGAAGATAATTATTATTTGAATATAAATAATACATGCGAAGAGTGTCCTTTATATTGTAATTCTTGTGTGTTTATTAACAATCAAATCCGATGTAAAGCATGTGCAATTAATCATACTTTATCCGAAGATTCAACAAAATGTGAGTTAAAAGAAACACATTGTGAAATTAGTTACAATGGATATTGTTATACATGTCAAAATGGTTCTACAATTAAAAATGGTATTTGTTCTTTATGTACTCAAAATTGCGAAAAGTGTAATTATGATGGTTGTGATATTTGCAAACAGAATTATTTGATAGTACCACAAACAAAAGAATGTTTATTTTACGACAAATGTACAGAAATTAATGATAACATTTGTACCACTTGTTCTATTGAATTGTATAAAACAGGAGATCAGAATTCCATGTGTGAAAATTGTTCAACTTATTGCGAATATTGTTCTGAATCCCTTTGTCTAAAATGCAGAAATGAATATTATTTGTCTGATACATCAACGTGCGAAGTTGATACAAAACAAAACAGGCAATTAATGCAAACAACAAAAACAACTTTAACATCAAACTGCGCGATAGTTCAATCAGTTGGATGTATTCGATGTGATGTTGGGTATTATTTATATAATTCCAAATGTGTGAATTGTCCATCACATTGTAGAATTTGCTATAGTCCAAATGAATGTGCGGTTTGTGATATAAATTACACATTACAAGGGATATCCTGTGAATTGCTTAATACCGAAAATGGGTGTCAGACATTTCAATTAAATAAAATAAAGTGTGCAATATGTTTATCTGGTTATGTAATGAATCGAGAAGGAAACTGTGAAAAGTGTCACTTGTCATGTGACACTTGCATCAAAGATTCAACTATTTGTTTGACGTGTGCAGAACATTATTTTATGAATAATTCTCGTTGTGTAAGTACCACTCAAATAGCAAATTGTGTCACTGCAGGTTCACATACATGTTTAAATTGCTCTAAAGGGTATTATCTCAATCAAAACGGCTTTTGTACAAAATGTCATCCAAATTGTTTGTCGTGTGATTCTGAAACTGTTTGCACGAGCTGTTTTGACAATTTCGTATTTTCCATGACAAAATGTGTTGACATGGTATTAATTCAACATTGTACAAGTGCTAAAAATGGTCTTTGTGTTACGTGTGAAAATGGTTTTATTCTCAAAAACAACTTTTGTAAAGAAAAGACGAAGATATGGGTATACATTGTCATACTATTTTCTATTATACTATTAATTATAATTATAATATCAATTATCATATTACCGCTCTATTTTATCTTTAAAAAACACAAAAATACAGAAGAGAAAACAATATTTAAAATGGAAAGATCAAATTTAATTTTTACCAGTTTAGATTCAGTTTTAAGTTCTAACAAAAAGTTGATTGACTTCGATAACATTCAAATTCCAGTTAATAAAGAAACTCGCGAACTTCTATGTTTGGGAAACAAGTCGAAACACCACATAAAATTACAATTGAGTGTGATTACAGATGAAAGAGTAACAATTCAAATTAATCCACAAATTGTCGTTCTCAAAAATGGCGAAGCGTGTGAATTTGAAATTTTGGTGACCCCAAATTGTACGTGCAAAATTTCGTCTTTACTTAAATTGATTTACATCGACTTTAAAACAGCCAAAGAAACCGTTTTTTGATTATCAAATTGTTTTTAATACAGAGCTTTCGACTCGGATTGATCCAAATGAACTTAAAGAAGATAAGAAACTTGGTGAAGGATCTTTTGGCGTTGTTTATTTAGGAGTTTTCAGGGAGCAGAAAGTCGCAATAAAAAAATTAAAAATAGTCAATGAAACAGATGACAAACAACTCGAATTTATCTCAGAAATTGAGATGTTAGAAAAGTTTCATTGTGATTTTATTATCAACTTCTTTGGTGCAGTTTGTGTACCAAGTAAAATGAGTTTAGTCACTGAATTTGCTGAATGTGGAAGTATAGAAGATATAATGATTCATAAGAGTCGTAGAGATATTTCAAATCTAATGAGGAACAAATTTGTGTATGATGCAGCTCGAGGAATTTTGTATTTACATAACAATGGCATTTTACACAGAGATATCAAGCCAGACAACATTTTAGTTGTATCAATGGATTTTGAAAACAAAGTGAATGCTAAATTGACTGATTTTGGAAGTAGTAGAAACATCAACTTGTTGATGACTAACATGACTTTCACCAAAGGAGTTGGAACACCAAAGTACATGGCGCCTGAAGTGTTGAATAAAGAAAAATATCGAATGCCAAGTGATATTTTCTCTTTTGCAATAACCATGTATGAAATTTTCAATTGGGAAAAATGTTACAACAAAGAAAATTTTAATTATCCGTGGAACATCGTCGAGTTCGTAGTCGCTGGTAAGCGACTTGAAATTGGAAGTGATATGTCTAATGAGCAATTTAAATTAATACAGAGTGCTTGGATTCAAAATACCAAAGAGCGTGCGACTATTCAACAAATTGTTGATGCTTTGCAAAACATGATGTAATCATTTTTTTTCATTTTAGTTTAAAAATGATATTTATTAACACTTAAAACATCATTAATTTTTATTGTTTGACTTGTTTTTAACAATGTGTAAAGCCATTTTTGGTGTTTTTCATCAGAATTAATTTTGTAATGTTATGAGCATTATACAGTTACTCATTATTGAAATTATTTATAATAATTAAAAAAGTCAATATATGGGTTATATCCTTAACAATACACCATTTATTTGTTGAAATGTAAATTCCATTTTTTAAAAAAATAGTAAAACCAAAGATTTTTATATAAATGTAATAGAATAATTATGGTTAGAATACAAACTTTTTAAAAGGCATAAAATTAAATTGGTGTAATATTATATCTTCCAATTAATCTAATTTACATTGTTCAAAATTAATAATGATATTATGTTTTATTAATTCTTTAAATTATGTTGAACTTTATTCAAATGTCTAAAATTCAAGAAATCTCAAGTTTGTAAAACACATTTATTGTTTTCAAATGTTTATAATATGTATTACAACACACAATTAATATAACTATAAAAAAATAACAAAACAAATTAAATTGTGTTATAAAACTTTTCAAGTCCAATTTCCACAATATTGATATTTGCTCTTTCAAGTGGGTCTTGTGTCCAACTTGATGTTATCAAACTAGTCAATTCCATTGGAACAGTATCCGGAATATGCAAACGCTTTCCACTACTTGTAAAATCTGCAATGTTCCAAGCAAATCTGAAGTCTTTGTCATCTTTTCGGAACACTTCTTTCCACATAGCTATTTCAAGCATAGTTAAAGAAAACGAGTAAACATCAGCGGCCTTCTTGTATTTCTTTTTGTCAAGAACTTCAGGCGCCATATATTTTGGTGTTCCAATACCTTTGGTGAATGTTATGTTTGTCATCAACATATTTACATTTCTACTACTTCCAAAATCAGTCAATTTAGCATTTACACAGTCATTAATATCCAAAGAGAATATTAGATAATTATCCGGCTTAATATCTCTGTGTAATATATCATTTGAATGTAAATAAAGTATTCCTTTAAAGCAGTCTAACATCATTTTAACTCGCAATTTCATTCTAATATCAACATCTTTCATTCTTCTCATTAAGTCTTTTAAAGACCCAAATTGAGCAAATTCAGTGACCATACATTCTTTCTTTGGTATGAACACAGCGCCATAGAAATGGACGATATACTCACTTCTGAATTTGTCTAACATCTCAACTTCCTTTTTAAATTCAATTTTTTGATTCTTATCGTCGTGATTTGTTTCTTTCATCTTTTTTTATTGCAACTATATTTCCTTGATACTTTCCTTTGTAAACTATTCCAAAGGAGCCTTCACCGAGTTTCTTGTCTTCTATCAACTCGTCGTAATCCAGTCGTGTTGAATTTTCTGTTTGTGCCTTTATTTTAACAGAAGTTGTTTCCTTCTTCCCGTTAATTAAGTCTAGTGAGATTATCATTATTTCATCACACAAATTCATAGTGCAAAATGGTGTTAAAAAGACTTCAAATTCGCACGCTTCTCCACTCTTAAGTGTGACTAATTGTGGCTCTGTCCGTATCGAATATTTGTCACACCCCTCTTTTGTGGTGATTTGAAGTTTCATATTTCCTTTTTTGTTGTTACCAACACAAAACAATTCACGATTTTCACATTCAATGTGTATTCTATCACTGTCATCACCAAACATTATTTCTTGTTTGTTTGATAAAATGTCATCACTTAATTTAGTCATTATAATATTAGAGCGCTTCATCTTAAAGATACAGATATTTTCTGTTAATATATTTTCTTTCTTCTTATTGAATATTATTAAAATGATTGTTATTAATAAGATAATTATAAATAATATTACAACAATACACATAATTGGTAATACTATTATTAATCCATAATTAGTCTTTTTATTACATTCAAGTTTGTCACCACTGAGTTTATAACCATCTGAACATTTTGAACAAATGGAATTTTGAGAAGAAATGCAGTTTTGTATTTGCGAATAGTGCATACATTTATTGTTAATTAAAATGTTGTCATCTTCACATTTGGAACACTCAAAATATTTATCACAAAAAGTACAATTTTCGCCGCATTTTTTACACAAATTTTCTTTTAATGCATATCCATCTTCACATTGCGTACACCCATTTGTCGTTTTATTCACACAATTTGTAAGTTCATCTTGTGGATTGCAATATTTTGTTATATTATTTGGAGTTCTATAATACGTGTCATTGCAAATAAAACAGTTCCCATCATTCGAACATGTTTTACAAGAGATGTCACACTTGTCACATTTCTTGCCATCTGTCGATCGCATATACCCATCTTTGCAAACAACACACCCGTCATATGTTGACATCATCACATCACAGGTACTCAATAATTCGTTGATTTCTACACATTTTCCATTTGTTGCATATGAATATTTACCACATTTTGTACAATACATTTCATTGGAACAATAAGAGCATGGAGATTTACAGGGAACGCAATTTGAATTGTGCAAATAAAAACCATCGGAACATTTGAAACACCCTTTAGAACTTCTTTCAATACAATTGTCGTTGTATTCACTCGTTGTTTTTAAAATTGAATTCACATTTGTTGTGTTATTTACTTCACTTTGTGTTACACATGTATTATTGATAAGTAGAAACAATTTGGTACACTCATAACAAGAATTTAAAACGACGTTGACAAATTGGCAATTGTCATATTTTTCCACTTTAGTTACACACCCTTCAACGTCTTTATAATAAGTTTCTTCACACGATTTACAAATATTATCACTAAAATCTTTGCATTGAATAGATTCAATTGAAACACAATTTCCTTCAACCGTTATTTTATTGTTACATAAAATACACGTGTCTTTGTTTTGAATTAAACAATCATCATTGTTTGCAATGCATACACTATTATTCATGTGACTGTCTTTATCACACATAACACAGTCACTTCCTCTTTTTATTTGACACTTTGAATCTGTAACACATTTTTTATTTGGAGTTAACACAAAATTTTGATTGCATGTTATATCAACCAATTCTCCATTTTCCAATCGACAAATTTCTGCATTTTCACATAATTTGGTTTGACCAAAATTGTCAACAGTTGTGTAATAATTTTGATTTGCTAAATAATTAAACTCGTTTTGTGTATATTTACAATTTGTAACATGAAGTCCACAATCCGTGTTATTGTTACATATCAAACAAGTTTTGTTCTCATTTTGAGTTAATTGATATTTGCATTCTTCGTTTAATGAACAATTTCCATTTATTGTGATGACATTAGATTCACAAATTTCACAAGTTGTTTTAGAGTATTTGTGGCAATTTGTATCTTTATCTTTACACATCTCTTCATGGAGATAAGAATTTTGAGTACAAGAAAAACACGAAGAATTTACTTGAAGGAGGCACGCATTCTCATTCAATGTTTTATTATTTGTTTCGTAATTATAATGAGTCTCATTTGTATATGACAAAACACATTTTCTATTTTCAACAACATAAGGAGAATAACACGTTGTACAATTTGTACTTCCGTTGTTATATTCACAAAGTTGACAATAGTCAATCACTAGATAACATTCTGAACACGTTTTTTTTGTTTGTTTTTACTTTTCCTGTATCACAAGAAATACATTGAGTTCCATTTGTTATTAAATCATTATCACATGAATAACACTCTTTTTTAGTCGTTGAACACTCAACATATGAAGGTATATTTGCGCATGTCAAACACGTGTTATCGTCTAAGTAATATCCACTTGAACATTCGGCACATTCTCTTTGTGATTCATTTTCGTTTGAATCACAAGAAAAACAATTGCTATTCGAAGAACAAGAAACACATTTTTTGAATAATTCGTTTGTTGTCTCCTTGTATCCAGGTTGACATATTGTACAAACTCCACTTTCTCGACTACAATTATTACAATCAATTGAACATGGCAAACATGGAGAAGTACCACCAAGTGAATATTTATTTTCACCACAAAGTGTACATTGACCATAGTTGTAACCATATCCAGCTTTACAATTAAAACATTTACCTTCGTTTTTATGACAAGAAGTACACGAAGAGTTACACTGTTTACAAGTATTTTGTCCATCTTTGTTTTGATAAAAGCCATCCCCACATTCGGTACATTTAGAATCCAAAGAAAAAGTACCAATTTTACATAACATACATTTTTTTGAACTATCCAAGCCATACCCATCAATACAAATAAAACACTTTCCACTTGTTTTATCGCACCTTTTACATGTATTACTACATAAAGTACACGTTTCTGATTTTTCTTGTGAATAAGAGTTCTCTTCACATGATGTACACTCCGTTGAACCTTCTTTTGAAAAAGTTCCAGCTGGACAATTATCACATGTGTTTGTTTTCATATTTGCAATAGTCCCTCCACTGCAAACTGAACATATTTTCGTATTTTTGATACTACCCGCTGGACATGAAACACAATATCCACTCTCTTGAGTACACTGTTTTTCACTGCACGAATCGTCACATTATTTACATGATGTTCCTCCCTCATTGTCAGAGTAAGAGCCAATTGGACATTCTATACAGTTTGCACTTCCTGGTGATGGTGAATACGTCCCTTTGGGACACTTTTGACATGTTTTTTCTGTTTCATTGTAAAATGTGCCACTTGCACAAATCAAACACAAACCATTATTTATGGTATATCCTTCTTCACATGAAGTGCACCGGTCTGTTTGTCTTTCACATGTTGTACAATTAGAACATTTAGTACATTCTGTACTATTTACAAGAGAATAATTATTTTCACCACAGCATGGATAGCAATTGTTTCCGCTTTGAAATGTTCCTGCTTGACATACTACACATTTACCTTCGGATAATCGAGACCCTTTATAACAAGAAAGACAACTTCCGTTAATTTGGCTACAATTCGCACACAAAGAATCACAAGCGGAACAACTTGTAGATCCAACTAATGAATAATAATTTGGGCACATTGGGAGCACGAAACAGTTCCTCCATTTGAAAAATAACCAGGTATACACTTTTCACATTTGATGTTTGTCACAAACCCACTTCCTGGACGACAGGCAATACAAATACCAGTTTTTCTATCACACGATGCACAAGTCTCTGAAACACATAATTTAGTTGTAAAATTATATTAAATAGCAAATGTATTTTCTATTAAACTGCTATGAACATGATATTTAACACAACATATGAAATATAATAAACACAAATAATATTCTTTATTAAAATTTAATTTATTGTCAATTATTTGTGGGTTTTTTTCACAAACAATAATAAAATTAAAATTATTCGTTTTTTCAAATCCATTTTGTGTTATTTTTACCAATTTTTGTAATAATCCAAATTTTTTTATATTATAAAATAACTATATATTATAACAGGTTCCTTGCATAAGGTAAAGTTCCACATAAGCTAAAGTGACTATACAGGGTTAGACATTTATATAGTAAATTTTGTGGCTGTTGGCAAAAAAGTCCACTTTTTAACAAAAAATATTGTTTTTTGGTGTTTTCTTTGTTTTTACTCTAATAATGGCTTTTTTTCAATCAAAAAAAGTTTTTAAAAAATCGATTTAATTTGTTGTCCAAAAAGTTCATATTACAATTGACAAAAATTTTACAGTTATATTACCTCAATTAACGGGAATAATAGTTTAAAAGAAAACTATACAATAATGGTTGATATATTTTATATCTTTTTGTTAATAAATGCGATTATTTAATTCAAATATTCGGGTAAAAACATCGTAATATTATTATTTTTTTATTATATTTTTTTTCAAATAATCAACTGTAGAATCAAAGCATCACAAGAGTTTTAAGACGGCTCTCAAAGATGAAATCTTGTTAAAAGACCAAATTAAAACGTTTTTATGTCGTATAAACCGTATCGGATTGATTATAATCATTTTCAAAACATGTTTATTTATTTAATTTTTATACTATTTAATTTTAAAAAATAAGTTATTATTTTTAATATAATTTGTAATAAGAAAAATATAGTTTTAATTAATACATTTTTAAAAATATAGTACAGTTTTGTAAAACATTACAAATAAATAGACTGTGCTCAATATTTTTGGTTAAACAATTCAAATTTTGTTTTTATTTATTTTTTACAACAAAAATCATTTGAAAAATGCGTTTTTAGATGAATTTTATTTTTAAAACCACGTGTTTTTAACGCAAATTTTAAAATTTGGTTTATTGCTGCTCCGATATATATTTTAACATCTATTGTTTACTTAAAGTCACAATAAATAGGTGTTTGCCAAAGAAATTGGTAAATAAAAGAATCATTTGCACGTTGAATAAGTTTTCAAATTTATTATTAATTTTCTGTTTTTATTTCAAATATGTTGTATAAATACAACAACAATAAACGGGAAAATCAGGCAAATAAATATCATTTGAATAAATGTACCAAAGAAACTTGTTCGGGTTCAGAACTTGCACCTTTTTTACATTGATTGTTCATAATTTAAATACATTTATCCCAAATTGTGCATTAAAAAGAACTAAATAAACATGATAAAAATACAGAAATATTTAAAATTATTAATGCAAAATCATATCGTTAATTAAATAATAAAATGAACATTAAAAAATAAGTTATAAAAATATTAAACAATTTTAAATGTAGCAAAAATGGGTAATTTTGCCAATTTACACAACTATTATTTATTAAACAAATTTAAAAACATTAGAAAAACAAAAATTGTTAATCTTATATTCATCGGCAATATTAACGTTTCCAAACATAAATATTCAAGAACAATTAATATAATTTTATAATTATTAAAATAAACAATTCAAATTAATACATAATACCAAATAGTTAAAAATACAAACAAAAACAAATTGATAACATTAGAAATGGATTTTTCAAACATTAATGATTTGAATAAATACAATATTTAATATGCCAACATTTGATTTTAAATGGTTGTAACTTATAATATACAATTGATTATCATTGTTTAAACCATGTTAATTGTATGATGGTAAATAACAATTTAATACGCCACGTATAAAAAGGTTTTTATTAAAAACGAGTAATGTATAAATAGAAATGTAATTATAATAAATATTAATAATTAACTATATTTTATTAAAATGAATACGTTTTGTTATTTTATAAACAGAAATTGTTCGGGTTCAAATGTTTTTGATTAAATCAAAAAAATTGTTAAAAAATTTGGGTTATGTCTTGTACTTTTTAGTTCATTTTTTTTTCTAGTTTGGTTTGTAAATTTACATAAAAAATAAAGTAGCTTGATTTTGGCAAAATATCACCAAGATACTTATACATAATTCATCTCTTATTCGAGAAGATGTGTTGCCTACTTTTTTAACCAATCAAATTCACAATTAACACTTGAAAAACACTTTTTATTTAAATGAATTCAAATACTCTTTTAATATTTCGGGAATTGAATACTTATTTTTTAATATTATAAATATAGTAAAACAAACTATATTATTAAATCATCATAAAAATAATCAATTATTTACTAAGTGCAAAAAATTGAAAATAAAAACAAAGCTTTTACGCGTTTAAATCATTTGTCGTTGATTCACAACGTCTTATTAAACCGTTATTGTTCTGTTTTATTTTCCAAATCATTAAACAGACTTGTTAACACCACTTATTAAATTCAATGTGTTTCACCAAAATCAGTCAATTACATTATAATTTGTAGTTAGAACAGTCAATGAAAAATATCAAATTTTAAAACCATGTAAACTTGAGTTAAAAATCATTCTTCCACCCATGTGTGGATAGCATGTTATGGTGTTGTTGAGTATTTATAACACGTACTTTGTTGAAATTTTTCATTTGTTAAATAATTAAAATGGTATCTATTAGTTTTCAAACTAAAAATCAAACTAATAATAAGGAACTGATTAAAAAATTATATTTTTGACAGTGGGAAAAAGCGTTATTGCTTTGCTTGGAAATATTTTTGCCCTTAGTGGACTCGCAGAACTAGGATGTAAAAAAACTATGTTGCGATGTATTTTTGAGGGTCGCGGTGAAATTGGACGGCGAATTCATCACACAAATTACAGCAGAAGTCGATTCAAGAATTCAAAGAGAAAAGGAGGATGAAACAAACACAATTTGTTTAACTCTTTTTTTGTACTTGTATGTGTTCGCAAAAAAGCGTTCTTTGTGAGAGATATTTTTTACGTTATCATGACAAATTTTGCATTTTTATAGCGACTTTTCAAAAGAAAAAGATTTAGCCGATGGCGTATATGTGTTAGAAATTGAAAAAACAACGACGAGTCGAACATAGATTTTCAAAGCGACTATTCTCCAGTTTTTTATAATGAGACATTGTTTTTATGTGATACTACTTGACGATAATTATGTCTTTTTTATATTTTAACTCCAATTGTGAATTGCTAATAAATGAGACTTAAAATCGGAAAGCAATATACAATTACAATACTCAAATATTTGTTTGTTTATCGGGTTTTTTCGTGTGTATTACAATGCACATTTTCCCTTTTTTGAATAAGTGAAAGTATATTTAAAACGTATTTTTTAAAAAACATTTTTAAAGCAAAAACATTTTTTAAAGAAAAAAACGATTTTTAAGTTTTAAATTAAAGACAGTTACCAAAAAACACAAAATAAATTTATTTAATAAAATAAAAACAGCCAACATACATATCATTATTATGCACATCGAATTTCATATATTGTGTTGACTAAAATCTTTACAATTTACCATTAGCAACAAGTTTTATTGTTTAACTTGACGATGTTTTGAAAACATATTATAAGATTATTAATAATTATTAATATTATATTAGGTCGTTTTTAATGTTTTTCTCGTGGTATAAAATTGAAAACGGCATACGATACAACTTGATACTGTGCACAGTTGAGTGGTGGTTAAGTATGTAGAAATTTATTGAGTGTCAATTACAATGTTGTTTGGGTGAAACTTGTTGAAACTTCGCCGAAGACTAATAACTTGAATACTTGTTATTAGTATTGTAAAACATTTTTATTTGTAATTAAGAAGGCTAAATAGTGATGTCGTTATTCAAAGTGGTGATAAAGTCTTAAACTATGACAATCGAGATTCAGAAGTGGGTGAGAAACACCGGCGTTTTCAATAACACGTTCTTTAAAGACATTGAAAACAACACCACGAAGAGTATATTTTAATAGCTAATGATGACCAAAGCATATTTAAAATAAAGAACCCCAAATGAAATCCACAATGAGTTCATAGCGTCACAAATGCAAAACTTCCAAAATGGCATCAACAATAAAACATTTAACCAAATTTAAGTTGTGGTATAAAAATATGTGGTTAGACGAGACACTCATAATGCACACCAAATAACTTGGGTTGTCATATTAGACTTTTCCAGTGTAGAAACAGCAAGTCACTAAAGAATTTTGATAAAACAATTAATAGTATTGGTTGAGTACAAGTAGGCACAAACCGACTAACGCTGGTCGATACAATTCACCAACATCAACTGATTTATATGGAAATGGAAACGACAACTACCAGAGCGAATATGAAAGGTTATTTCAACAATGGTACTTTGACCTGTTATTGAGCCACACTAACTAAGTGTTGTCTGTAGTGAAAAGAGTCTTTAATAACAATTTGGCACTTGCAGGGAAAATCAATAAAGTATATTGGTTGTAGACTGACAACAGTCACGCAGCCGAAATGACATCAGGCTATTACAACTTATATAAAATGTCAACAAAACATCTTTGAAGACTTTCAAAAAAACAAAATCAATTATACTACACTTGATTTAAATATCAAGAATAAACTTCCGATGTAACATCAGCCGGCATATTTTCGACCATCATTAACGTAGTATATCAGTTGTTATTGGGAGTGTGACGAAATGGGTTTGAGATGTGGGTCGATGCCATACATTATATGTAATGAATTACAAA
>NW_004443681.1:41889-44546 GCF_000330505.1 Entamoeba invadens IP1 | reverse complement strand
TTCAGCCTTTCATTTTAGATGAACCCGATGGGTTTGTTAAAAACTTGAATTATTGTGTTTTTTGTTCGAAATTTTCACGAGATGCTCTTAAAGAGCATTACAAAAATCATTTTTATAAAGACGCGAACATTTTTTGTGTTATTAAGGAAAGGCTCCAAAACTTCGCAATAAACTACTTTAATATACTAAATTATTTGTCGCTTAACTCGTTAATAAACTCAAATTATGAGAAAATCAAAAAACGCGTCAAAGTTCCAAATGATGAGAGTCAAAGATGCGTTGATCACCACTGGAGTAAACACATCAAATATAAATAAAATGATTGAAGATGTTATTATTGCTCTTCAAGCAATATCCATTGAATTAACAATTCAACAACCTGCAATAAATGAGCCACACTTTGTTTCGCAACAAATCTGTGAACAAAATCCAAACATCATGATAAACACTTACAACGATGATGGTATCAATGAGGAGCACAACGATTCGTCTTATCCAGATAGAACAGCACATCCCAACACTGCTACACCCCCTGTGATAGACACAACACAAACACCAATAGGTGTTGTTCATCAAACACCATTTAATCTTGAAACAAACTTAGATAAGAAACAGACCACTTTTGGTGATATCATGGGTCATTATGACTTCGTTTATGGAAACGATCCAATTGATGGCAGCCTGGAAACTGAGCACAGTGGAGGCGAAGATGAAGCTCATGAAAATGAAGAATATGAAGGAAGTGAATGCAGTGAATGCAACGAAATAGAAGACACATGAGTCCATGAAATAATGAGTCAAGCATCCGGGATATGGCAACAGTTGTCTTCTTCGCTTATTGAGTCACACTCGTCAAAAAACGTCCCGGAAAATACCAAGGTTGCAGATGAAAATGAATATTGGCTCGACGATATCGATAGTGAAGACGAAAATTGTATAAAAAGTGACCTTCAATTGAAAAATGAGCTAGTCAATAGTGAACGACTTAATTTTATAATGGACACTCTCGAAAACACCAAAAACGCCGATTTACACATGTCAACAATTCTCACCAAAGCAATAGACGAAGAAGTTGGGAGACGCATTGGAAACAGCAAAACGGAACTTGCAAAAAAAGAAAAAAAGGGGTTTCAATAATATTAATGATATTAATTTTTTCACTCGAAGATTTTTCTTCTAACGAAATAACGAAAATATTAGAAGTGATTAAAATTATAACAATTAAAACTTCAATTGAAATGAGTGTTTCCACAAAAACTGTTGAAATGCGCATGAAACATGTATATGAAGTTGACAAAAGACGTCTGCAAAATTTGGGTCAACTGAAAACACCCTTTCATTTAATCGCCGATTCACAAACTTACGATGGAGAGACTCACTATTCACTATATGCACGTTTTAGTTTTGACTTTTGCACAACAACTGAAGTAAAGATTAAAATTGGTAACTATTACGGCGAAGGTGATGCACACTCATGGGTTGAGTGGATTCTTCGTGCACTGTATCATGCAAAACTCAGTTTACAACAACTCAAAGGAATTTCACTTGATGGTACCACATGTAACACAAAAATCGGCGTGTTATTAAAAAGTCTTGTTCCAATTGAACATCGAAAGCGCTTAAAACGAAATTATTGTTTTGATCATAGACTGTCGAAGGCATGTGAAAAGGTTGTTGAAGTTAACGAAGGAAGTGTAATTAATCAATTCCTGAATGAAATAACAAATTCTAAATTCAGAAATGATTGGGTTGGTTTCAATAAACAAAACAAGACTGAAATGTGTGCCACCGAAATTCCTAGTACAAGTACAACACGGTTTCTTTTCACTTCATTTGTGACTTCAGCTATTTTTGAAAATTTTGAAAATTATCAACTTTATTAAATAAAGAAAATTTCAATTTTGTACCTTAAAACGTATTTGAAAATAAATTTGGACGCGTTTCATTAGATGACTCTTTATTCGTCGGAGCTCTGTATTTTATTGATTACCTGTTCGCGCCACTTAAAATTGTAAGTCAATGGCTTCAAGGAAGAGATGTAAAATTTCCAGTGGCATATCAGAGAATTTGTGATACAAAAAAATATTATATAAATAACAAAACAAAATTGGATGACAAAAACGACAGTTTTTTTGGAACCATGTTATTTATCAGAGAAAATAACAGTGACAACATTGAAGTACTTAGAGGTATTTGTCACGATTATGTTGTGAGGCTCATTCAAGCGTTGGTTGTGAGATTCGCAAATCCGTTACGTAAATCAACATGTTTTGAAATATTCGAAGAGTACCATCTCAAAGAATATGAACTAGAGATAGACACTTACCAAGATTTTGTTGATCTTCAACAGAGACTGGCGGACCCACAATTGTTAATGAAAATGAAAATGTACATGCTCGAAATGGACATACCACGTCTTGATGAGTACGACGATTTTGCAGATGAAGCAGAATTGATAATGGAGTGGTGTCATGATAATATAAACTCTGTTAGTAAAATTAAAGCCAAAATGGATTTAATTTATAAATCGCCTGAAATCAGATGCACAAAGGATCAAAAAGATATAATAGACACGGCTTTTCCAACTGGACATTTCAGCTCTGACTTACCAGGATCAGATGACGGTTCTTCGGCGACAGAAGGAAGTTTAGAAAGCA
>NW_004443681.1:37260-41789 GCF_000330505.1 Entamoeba invadens IP1 | reverse complement strand
AAGAGCATCAAGACCAAATCGTAAAAATTATTCGAGAGAAATCAGAGTCGAGACAAAAGAAAGATTGTCTTTCTTAAACAGAAACACTTCGAGAGATCGATTTGTGCCTTCAGTTCAATGTCAACAATATACAGAAAGTGAATTGTGAATTTATTTCACTTAATATTTTTTATAATTGAAAACTGTTTATAAATATCAATTTTTATAGTTTCAGTTTTTAATTTAAACTTAATATAAAAAAATAAAAATAAAAATAAACAATTGATGATATATAATGTTATAGTTTTTGTTAATATATTTAATACATAAATAAATTAAAATAATTAAATATTCAAGATATATTATAATATAATATATTTTTGTAAGTAAAATAATTATAAATAAAAACTTGCTATTGTGTTTATCAAAAATATTTAAATAAACTTTTGTTGAAACTGAAATAAAAAAATACATTCTTGTGTGAGTTTATAATAATAAGAGATAATATAAATATCATATGAAAAAATAATAGATAGTTCATTCTTGTTGACATTTGACATAATCTGATTTATTTGTAATACAGTGTATTCAAGTTAAGCTACTACAAGTAAATAATTCGTGTATATACAACAATAAAATCAAAATTTTCACTTGCAAGAAATGATCGTTAGAGTTCTGAATACAATGAACAATACAATAGCGATATTTATTGGTGTTATATAAACAACATGTTTTTGTTTGTATTAATTAGTTGTAACTAGACAACAAATAATGTAAGCACGTTTGTTTTTATAATTGTTTTCAGAATCTTCAAATTGTCAAAAACAGCAAGTACATTTGGATTTGACAAATACAAAAAATACAAACTTAACACAATTTAAGTTTCATCTGCTGCAACAACACGTTTTAAATTTAATTGTTTGTACAAAGTAAACGACATAAATAAATTTAGCAATAGATGGCAACAACTCCATTTTTGTAAAACTAATATTGATCAATTAAAAGTAATTGACAAATTGTTAAAATAAATATCAAAACAAGATACATTTAAACAATACATTCAAAAAACTGTTTAACAATGATCTTATTATTTCAGTTGTTTTCAATAATTATATAACAATAAAAATGACGTGGATGTTGTATATATTAAACCTTTAACACACTTTTGTCGTTTTATTCAATTGTTGATATATACTTATGTATATATAAAACAATTTATATAAAATAAAAATGATACTTTTAAAATAAACAAAATTACATTTTAAATTTAAGAACTTTATCAAACTTAACTCGAATAACCAAATTAAATTTAATCAATAATCAACAGAAATAAATTGTGCGATTTAATATTTGTATTATTGTTTTTTGAGCATGTTCTTTGTGTTTCAGAAAATCATTGCTCTAAGTTTATTACATGTATAAACTTTATACCTTTATAAAAATTTATTGCAATGCTTTAATAAATTATTAACACTTAACTGATAGCAGTTATTAACAAAATATTTGTATATTGTTGTATATATATAACAAAGAAGTAATTTAAATATTTAATGAAATTAAACCAAAAAGTGATCAATATACACAAATATACCAATTTATACATACATACAATGTATTTTTTCCAATACCAAAGTTAACATACCAAGTTGTGTATGCAACGTGATCTTTAAATACACAATGAACAGTAATGATTGATGCTATGGTTTTTATATGTATATTTTAAATTAAAATTGATTTTCTTTTTGTAAATATCGATCTATATTAAAAATGATTATATAAATTATATAATATAATCGATACGTTTTTTATAATAAATCAATTTGAATACACGTCTTTTATTAACCACATTATACCACAACCATTTCCTATCTTCTAATTTCCCGTTTCATTGACATGTTACTGTGTCTTGTTTTAGATTTAACATTTTTCATAAAAATGTAACTTTAAATATGAAATAAACATTGAATTTATTGGCCAGTTTTTGTTTTGCCTGTTGAGTTCTGACTCTGCCACATACTTAACCACATGTTTATATTCACATTTACGAATAAATAGTCATTTTCAACAACCAAAAACACAAAAAATATTTAATATTTTATGGTTCGATTATGGTTTGTTTTCATTAAAAACTCTATTTTCAAGTAATAGTGATTCACGTTAAAATATTCTTTTTCGAATCAGCTAGTCTACATGGTTGGTTAAATATGTGAAATAACATCGGGCGACAACAACGAAATGATGAAGTGTCAAGTGTAATATAACAAAATATTTTTAATGAAAATATCATTACGATTTATTTTATGATCAAGAAATCATGGGACTGCGTAAATACGAAAACAATTTCTTGCTACAAAAGCTCCACATTATAAGTGTCAACAATGTGATATAAAAATACAGGAAGTAATCAAAATTAACTTAAAATGTGCACAACGTAATAGCATGCGTCGATTTGAGCATGCCCGATAAAAATTGATTGTATGGCTGGTATTTTTATTTCTGGAAATAGTATTTTATTTTTATTTGTATAAACCGAATTCAATTTTAATACAATGTTTTTACCTTTTCTGTTTTTCTGTTAAAAGCCATTAAACTATTAATGGCTTTATTAAACAAATCGGGTCTTGTGTTTTTTTTTGATTTTTTGCATTTGTTTAATTTAATATTTCGGGAATTTAACTTTAATTTATCAATTACTATTGAATTATCACTTTTTTTCTGTACTATATTTGATTGTTATTATATGGTTAATTTTTAAGTTTTAATATTATCATAATACTTATAAAATAATAAATATAATATAATACATTTTTACATAAAAAATAAAATATATTTTTAGATGGAGAATATAATATGGTATATTAATAATTAAAAATACAATTGTTAATAACTTCTGTACGGCTACGCCACGTATTTCCCTCCTTATGTTTTTTATTTTGCCAAACAACAAAAAAATGTCTAACTCTGGACTATACTGTATTGTTTTATTCTTTATTTAACTAAATGGTTAAAAAATTGTATTCATATTGTTCTTCTTTTTTTCTAAAAAGACCAAAATTATTATAATATCTAATTGAGTTAAACTATTAAATAACATGAAACAATTTATAACAAAAAATCTATTTAAATATAGTTTATTAATCATTAAAAATGGTTAATACAGATACAGGAAAAACCAGGGACCAAATCATAAACCAGGGACCAGACTAAATTAAGCTGTTTTATTTTTGGTATAAAGTTCTTTTGTTAAAGAAAAATAAACAAATAATCGGGGTTTTGGAGGATATGTTGGTTTATTTTCAAAAACCAGGGACCAAGTATTAATAGACACACTGTTTTTTTGAATAAAATTGTAAAAACTATAAAATAAGAAACTCTTAATTAATCATTTGAAGTTGTCTCATTTGTTAATGCCCAGCCGAGCCAAGGTTAAGTTTGTTTTTTATATTGATTTATCTTCTGTAGTTGAATACTTTTAATAATCATCAATAATTTGTTAAATGTCTAACATTCCAATAATTTGTTTATTTATTACTTTATTTTCATTTAATACTGAACGAAAAGTGACTCATTGAATCGACCGAGTGAATAGAGAAGACTACAACATCTTCTTTGAAAAAATGAATGAACGATTTAATTGAATGGTTGTGTTGAAGTTAAACAAGGTTGAACAAAAGAATAATATTTTATAATTTAATAAAAAATAATAATAAACTTACGATTCTAACTCACATTAAGCTGTTGTTTATACATATTTTATACAACACATTCATTTTTTTCATCCCGAAAAATAACCGTTTTTAAGACCAAATAATAAGAAAATTACACACTTATTTATATATTTGCCCGTTTTATTGTATAAAATCCGCTTAATATCCAATAGCTAAAATTAGTCTGGTCCCTGGTTTTTCCTGTGGTCCCTGTTAATTCCGCTATCTGTAATTATAAAGTTTTTTTGTTAATCTTTTTGAATTGAAAATATTTATCAAAAACAGTAAAATTTGATATATTTAAAAAATATTCGAATGCTATCTTTTTTTCTTTTTTTAATAAATTGTTATTTTTCTTCTTTACTTTAAAAATAAGTACAAAAAGAATATCTTTTTTGATCTTCTATTTGTGAGGAAAGTATTTTTCATTCAAATATAAAAATTAAATAAATCACATTAACAAGAAGTTTTTTTTTGATGCATGATCATATGGCTATTAACTCACCTTGGCATAAAGTAACTCACTTTAACTATTTAAAATTAAATATTCGTCGTTTTACTATAAAAAAACTATACTCATCAAAAAAAACTATGTTTAGTATATCCATAGTTCAACAACTATATAAAGTTTGTAAAATTTATTTAAAAAATAAACCATAATTAACTATATTTATAATACTCGAAAAATAGAAAATAAATAAATGGGAAAGAAAAATTTATTTGGTACAAATAGTATCCCAAAACACAATATTAAAAATTTGACAAAATTTACATTTACCAATTCAAATTTAATCATTTTGAGTTGTTGTACAAATTTTGTATAAACTATTGGGCAACAAATTT
>NW_004443681.1:0-37160 GCF_000330505.1 Entamoeba invadens IP1 | reverse complement strand
TGTGAAGTAAACAGTAATTTTTTATGAATCTTTTTTATAAAATCGTCAACAAGTAAGAATTAAATTTGTTTTTATTTTGCTTTCATAATTGTTGTGATTTTAAAGAAATACAATGGTTTCATTTTGTGTGTTGTGAGATGAAAAAAAAATATTATGATAATTAAGTAAAAAAAAATAAATAACACTTGTCTATAATTGTTAACATAAGTTGCTGTATTATATTTGTGAATAACGACTCAATGACTAAAATTAAAAAAAGTATTATACTATGACAAATTCTTAAAGATTTTTCATTGAACAAACGAAATGTCACAATTATTAAACATAAGCTCCAATCAGAAATTAAATTATTTATCTCTTAATATTTTATCAAAAAAATATCAATAAAAAAATTAACACAAATGTTTATCTTTATTTACACATTCAAAGGTTTTGTAATGCACTAACTTTGTTTTTTCAATTAATTAAAAGGTATACAACTTAGAGACAACTTTAAATGTGTAAAACTATACATATGTTAATCGACTTCATTTTTTAAATCACATTTTTAATAATTAACGTAATTAAAATAATTTCATCATAGAAATTAATCAATACAACCTAATTAATTATTTTCATTGTTTGTGTTGTTGTTAAAATTTACATGATATTTTGGTTATAAACATTACTCAGCTGTTTAATGTAGTGTTCATCATATACTCTAATAAGTTATTATTCCGACATCATAACATTTTACATGATTAAATTTTTATATATTAAGTTGTGTTTGTAGTTAAAGTGTACTTTATTGATAATGTGTCTTTGTTATTCGTAGTTTTATTGTATGTATTGTTGTAATTAATAAACAATTAAACCAATTGTTTGGGTTATGACAAACGTATGTAATTGTTCTTGATGACGAAAAACATTTTTATCATTTTGGTTTTATATTATTCAATGTTTTTACTTTAAAATATTGTTCGTTTAATTCAAATATCTTTGGTTAAATAACTCATTTATTATTTATTTAATTTTTTATTGACTGTTCAAATCAAAATGATACAAATTTTAAAATTGTAATATAATAAATTCAAATGTATAACAACACATTCACTTCGTTGAATTTGTATGGCGATATCTTTCGTGTTGACAACGATATAATTATTGAACGCATAGAGTATTTTTTTTAAATCGATTAATCGATTTTTTATATTTTTTTCATTTATGAAAACTATAATTTAATAACAAAAATAATTTAAGTAAGTCAAAATGTTATTTGTTTTTGTTTTTTCATCACAATCCAGATATAAATTATTTTGATTAATGGCAAATTTGCCCAAATGGTCAAGTTTTTGATTGAGTGGATACTTATATAGTAATTTAAATTAAAACTATATTTTATTATTTTGAAGAAATTTTATTTTATTATTTAAAAAACCATTGAAATAGTAAATTATTTTTTAAGTGAGTTACTTTTATAAAAGTGAGTCAAAAGCGAAGTAGTGAGTCATTTTTTGACAAGTGAGTTTTAAAAGTGAAAGGTGAGTTAATAGCCAATATTAAAATATGTTTAAATTATATTTTATGATTAAATCAATCACAAAGTATAGTACTTGTTTTAAATCAAATGTTATTAAATAATTAATTGTTAATAATTAAATTTAATTAATTGAATTGCTATTCTTAACTATAAAATATAATAAAATTAATCAATAAAGCAGTTAAATTAGTTTTGATTTATATTCAAAGACGACAAATTGTAAATAAATGGTTCTTTGCCGTAGTTGACCATAATTGGATTTGTTTGTCTGTATGAGATAGCAGCAGACAAATCCGAAAAGTCTATTTTTACTTTTTTTTATTAATTTTCCATTGACAGTGAAGAAGACTTCATTAGTGCTTTTAATAAAACCACACCCGGCAATATCCACTTTACCAAGTACTAATCCAAACGTCACTTGTTCCTCATTTTCAATTTCATTGCCGTTATAATAAAAGGATCCATCACTAGAATCCATTCCAATAGAAGGAGTCCCCCACCCCACCATTAAATACTTAAACAAATAGTATGTACTTGAAACGACTCCTAATGACACACAACTAAGTCCTTCTACACTGATCTCAAAATATTTTAAGTCATTGGAATTATAGTTCTCGTACTTTCCAGTCGAGTTGATATACGAAATGTTTTGTGTATAACCCATCTTGTCCCAAAAATAAGACGAAATTAACATCTCATAATCTAAGTCTTTGTGGTACTCACTTTGAGTGATAATGTTCTTGGTAACTACAGAGCCTAGCGACATTGGTACAAATTTAGACAGCCCACAAAATTCATTGCAGTCGTTTCTAAATACATCATTTTTGTTTTCACTGTAGTAGAATTCAATTTTATCAATTTTAGATTCAAATCCATCAAATTTAACATTTGAATTTCTTATATAAATTTCAGTATTTAACTTCTCAAGTTTCAATTTTGATATTTTCAGAGTTGTGCACTGCGAAATAGAAACATTCTGGACCTCTGGAATTTCCATATGAATTGAAGTTGAAGTCGCTTCACTGCAAATAATTCGTTTCACCTTTGTTGTGCAATTTGTTTTAAATTTGATTGTACAAGACTTACACACCTGGACAACTTCAAGTTGTTGAAATTCGCACATTTTATCAAAAATGACTTCCATTGAATTTTCGATAAAAATCGTTTTTAAATGTGGCGCTTTTATGCAGAACCTTCCTTTATCAACGCCGTTCAAATTAAATGTTTGTATATTCAAAAAGTTTAGAGTACCAAATAATCTTTTTTTATTTTTTATTGTAAAAAAGCATAAACCTCTTTGTTTAAAGCGTGAATCGTTGAATATCGAATTTGTTGTTTTTTATTGTTTTTGAATGTATTTTTTGAGTTGTTAAAAAAGGAAAAAAACAATCATCAAAATCGATAAATAAAATTTACAGAACAAATAAGGTTTCCAAAATGACTTTATATATTATTTGGTTTATTTTTTGTTCAATTATGAACCAAAAAATATTAAATATAATTATATTTGAATAATTAAATTAAAATTTTAATTTTTTTAAAAGTTGATATGTAAATACATAACTAATTTAAATTCAATGTGTATTGATATGAAGTATCAATAATTTAATGACAATCTTAATTTGTGTAAAAGAATTAATTTTAATTAACAACTTATTGATATTTGTTATATTTTTTCCATTTTGTAATTTAAGGAGAAACATAAGTTTGCAAAATATAACAAATTTTGTTATATTTGAAATAATTACAATACTTATAAACTATTAATACTATTGTTGCTGCATATGTATAAAACCATTGTCGAAGAGTGAAAAATATCACCGTTTTAACGGAGAAATATTTATCTCTTTTTACAATTTGTGAATATATAGGAAAAAACACTTTTTTAACTTAACATAAAGATAAATTGAATATATTTTTTATTATAAAATTTATAAAAAAACAATAAATTAAAAAATAAAATTAAGGAAATAAAAATAAAACAACAAAATATGTATTTTGACAACAATAAACTAATAATACAAAAAATTGAAAAAGACAAAAGAGAGAATAAAATGAACATTAAATGTTTAACGATTGAATTGAAATGAAATGAAGTAAATTCATAAAAAAGTCTATGTAAGTATTCAATAAAAATACAATATGTGTGTAAAAAAACAAAAAAAATAAAAAGACAATAAAAAAATAATTGAACATTGTTATGGACAAAGAAAATGTACAAAGTGGTATTCAAATAGAAAATGAACAAAGTGGTGGTTATATAGAAAATGTTCAAAACTTGTTTAAATTTTTTGGGTTATCATATTCTTAATGTACTTTAGTAATAAATGAAGTTATTCTTTTTCTTGTTTTTATTTTTGTTCTAGTATCATTAAATAAATCTGGAATTATCATAAATTATTGTGAGTGTTCTTTTTGTTAAAGTTGATATTTTTTTCTGATACTTTTACATCATCAAATTGATTATGATTTAAATTTGTATTTTCATCCATTGGACACATTATACTATTTTCAAACCCTTTTGTTATTTGACATTCGTCGTTATTTGTATCAAATTCATCAACATTATCTTCACTGTCAAAATCAAACTGTGTTTCCATATTCATATCATCGATGTGTTGGCTTGTTTTGGATAAAAATGCGAATAAATTGATTTCTTCAGTATAATAATTAATTGTCAAATTTCTGAGTATTTCAGTTTTTATAGCCGTTTTACTTTTTGTGTTCTGAAAATCCCATTTTTCATTTGTTCAATATCTTTTGACACATTTTCAATTACTTCTCCAATTTTTCCACAAAACGCCAAAACTTTGGTTTTGAAAAATCAAGTTTTCGAGTCAAGCTTGCGTGATATGATTCACAATCGTTATTTGTTCTTTTATCATGAAAATATTGGCACCAAAGTGATTTTTAAAATCGCCAAATAACCACACTCTTTTGAAGTACTCAAGAACAACTTTAAAGTTGTCCAAATGTTGAAACCACATTTCGATGTTTTTGACTGTGTTTTCTATGTCATTTTCGATCAAAAAACACACCGATTCCAACATTTTAACGGCTTCTTTAAATTCCTAATTGTTGAGATATTCGGTCTGAAGTACTTTCATTTTAATAATTTTTGTAATAGCTTGTTTTTGATGAAATAAACACCCTTTATACACTAAACCAATTTCTTTATATTTAGAAAATACACTAATGATGAAACTTTCAAAATCTGTTAGCACTGTAACTTTACATTTAAAACAAGAAGTCACAAATCCATTTTTACTTAAAATTTCATCTTTTGCATCGAACAAATTTTTATAAAGTTTGGCAGTTTTTCTTTTCAGTAAACAATGTAAAATTGGAAATGTTTGTTTGTTTTTTAATTGGCAATGTATTGTGTATAATTGATAAAACTGTTTTGAGCAACTTTTGAATGTGCCATCCATAAGAAATAATTCACATTTTGTCAGCAAAAATAAATGTTCAATAAAACCAAACACAAATATAGAATATTTTGAACTTCGGTAAAGTATATTTGAATCTCCCACTTTAAGAGGTATTTCAGTACAACTTTGAGGTTCTTTGATAGTGGTTGTGTGTCTTTAAATAATTTTTTAAGGGTGGCATCTTTAACATCGATAGAACTTCTTTTAAATCTCGTAAAAAGTTTATGTTGTTGTTCTCTTTTGGTTGGTGAAAGTTTAAGATGTGCCTTTATAAAAATAAAATGATTTTTCTGTTTTAAACAAGGCTTCTCGTGTTTGTGTATTTTGTTTTTTCCATATCTGAATGAACCATCAATTTGTTTTATCACAGAAACTCCACAAAGTGGAACAGCACATATAAAGTAAACACTGATAGTATCTATGGGATTAAATAAATAACCATCAATAACAGAAAGTGATTTCTATCTGTTACTATCAATGCTCATAATTGTTACAAACAATTTTTCTTTTTATTTTTAAGAATAAATACAAAATAAAAAATAAAAAAGAATAAATTAATTTAACGTATAATTTATTTTTAAACGTTTTGTTGTAAAAATATCAAAAATTAATGATTGTTTGCTTGTATTTAGAAACAACAAAATAATGATTTTTTAGATAGTTTTTTTGTAAATGTAAATTAAATTTAGTTTTTCTAAGCATTTTATATTGTATTATTGTTTATTTTATACAGATTAAAATTAAAATAGTATATCATTGATTATACAAAAACGATTTGAACACTTTCTGCAAATTATGGATATCATATTTGGTGTGTTTTACACACAATTAATTTATAAAAAAACAAGATATATATTATAAAGATAATTTCAAGATGAATGGTTTTATATACAACTGTTTATATACACTGCTGTCATATTATAGTGTTTTGTGACTTGGAATGTTGTAAATAAAGACAATTAAATGTATATATAATATAAAAATAAACTATTTTGTTAATTTTTTGATATTTATTAATAATAGCTAACAATTCTTGTTATTTTAAAAAATAGAATATTCAATAAACAAATAAATTATTTTTTGTAAAGTATCGTTTTAAAGAATATTTTTAATAATTTAAGAAAACATCCGAAGTTTCCAAAACATTTTTGGTGAATTGTCATTTGGTAAAATGTACTTTTTACGTTTAAGGGGCTTGCTAATCATTCAATCTATGCATGAATTGAGTCAATCTCGGTGTAAAGTCAACATGTCTAACCATATGAAAATAATTATGGTTGTAATTTACATTAGTATAATGTACTGATTCAAATTATCCCCAAATAAAGGCATCTCGATATTTAAATTGAATTTTTTGTTTGGTTCGATAGTTATATGAAATTAAATTGTAATAAAAATAGAAACAAATAAATAATTGTATATAATTTAATATAGTTATTATTATCAAGCCGTTGTTTTTCTCACCAACTCTATGATTAAGTTTGTAATAATATGTTTTTATTATAAAAACCCACAAAAAAACTTTACTTGACAACTTGAAAATGATGCAACTAAATTACAGTTCTCGAAAAATTCGAATGTTTTTCATAAGGAAGATCGCTGCCAACGTCTTTAAATTGACTTTTTTACTTGCATATATTGTATTGTTTTAATGTTTTTTATGTTTTTTGGTTCGTGTGTTATAATTCAATATGTAAATCTCCATTAACCACATTTATAATTCTATCATTTATATAAAGCAGATACTCTTTAACTTTGAATAGTTTTTTTTAAATACAAATTTTTCCTGTAATTGGTCACAAATTTTTTTTGACTCGGAAAAATATCATTGAAAAAACCAGCAAATGTGAGAAAAAGAGGGTCATTTACACAAAAAGTTTTGATTTTTTCATTTAGAATAATTAATAAATAATCAATTTCTTTAATTGTGTTATTTTTATTTGTTAGTATTGTTTAGTATTCAGATATTAATAACTCGTTTATTTTATCAAATAAACCCAATTTTATGAAAAAAAACATCGAAACTCACATGACTGTTGATTAGTTTTTCAACAATTGAGGCATGGTAAAACAATCTTGTATTACTTAATGTGGGAATCTGAACTTGATCTTTTTACCTTACTCTTTTGCCTTCCTTTTATTGCCCAAAAGAAATTCCACCGATTTATTGTTACATCATTTGAAATGAATTATGATAATGCCAAAACAATTTTCATCTATAGTGGTCCAACTAAAAAACTCACCAACATTCATTCTATGGCATAAACAATAATGTGACGTGTGGGTGTCCAGTAAAATTTTTCTGATCTTTAAAAGTTCCTCTTTTTAAATGAGAGTTTTGAGTTTTTTCTTTTCTAAGCAATTTACAAACTACAGAACGACACCCCTGCATCACAATACATCCATTAGTTGTACAAAACACTCATTTCAACAAAGATGCTTTGAATTTATTTTATATTGATTGGGTTGATTTTCTTCTTGTTTCAAAGAGGAAATGGTATAATTAAGAATTCACCACATTATTGAAGTATTTAAACGCATAATAAATAATAAAAAACACATAAAATGATTCAATTTTCTGGGTATCACTAAATGATGGTCTTGATTTACTTTGAGACAATCAAAAACTTTTTTAACTTGAAATTAGTATGAAAGAAATTTAGAGGCATTATGTAGAAGTTTCACTTTAACCCGATTCCGTTAAATTACACAACAATTAGGTACTTTCAAAACATTGAGACACTTCATTTGTGGAATAGAGATGAAGAGATTTTTTTAATGGGATTTTTGTCTCCATTGAATATAATGAATATAAAATTGTTTAAAATTTTAAATGATGATAATAAAGTTATAATATATAAATATTTTTTTCAAATTATTAAATAATTTAATGTTGATTCACGGTTTCCAGTTTAATGGGGACCGAACACATAGATTTAGGGTTTATTTTCTCAAAATCGTCGAGAAAACAAAAAACAAATAAAAACAAGAGACAAAAGAAAAAAAAATTTTTTTAATGATTTTCTTTTTCATAACACAATTTTTTGGTTTAGTAAAAAAGAGAGCAAAGCAAAATGTTGATTATTTGATAACAAAATATTTGGGGGGAATGTTATTTGTATGAAAACTAAAAATAAAAAACAACAAAATTGATGAAGGGAATCGGGCAGTGTTAAAAAATAGAATTAAAACATTTATTATAATAAGATTGTTCGACTTAAAAATTGGGGAAAAACACAACAAATTCAAATTGTGAATAAATATGAAACAAAGATAGTTTAAAAGTATTAAAATAAATGGAATTGATAACTATAACTTTTAATGTTTTATTGTGTAAATTGTTATAAGTTCATTTTATTTAACACAAATCGAAATTATTATTATTGATTAACATATTATAATTATTGTTATAATTATAATTTTGAAAACAATTCAAACCAAACCCACCATAAGCACAATTCAATTACTCTTTAATATTTTTTCATACTTTTAAATTGAATTACCATTGATTTTCAAAAAATTATGGGTTTATATATTATTTAACTATAATATATTAATAAAAGTATTTGACTATGATTAATCGAATTATATTAAAGTCCAAATCATATTAATTTAAATATAAATGCGTGTTTGTTTATCCAAAAAGGCATTTATTGTTACATTTCAACTTTATTGAAACAAACAAGTATCATTTTTGTGTATTGTATGGCATTGGTTGGTAATTGATTATTCCCGATTTTGTATTTAAAAAATACCATATTGTTTTATATCCTATTGAACCCGAAAAACAAAACAATTGTTCAATGATGAAATAACTATTTTTTACTCCATTAAGAAGTTACTTAAAATGCACTCATATGATATCATTATTTTTGTAAAACATTTTTACAAAAATAATCGTTTAAATTATTTCCCAAAAAATGTTTGATAGATGGTTTTCTTCTTTACAATTCACAAGACAATACCAACATTACTGACTTTATGGGACAAAAAACAAAAACACCAATTCAAAAATGTAATAATTATTAAAAAGCGTTTAATTTACCAAAGATTATTTTGAAAAAAGCACATTTATTTCTAATCGTGTTGTTGTGACAAAACAAAATATTAATCACCATATTATGTCTGTTTTGGAATCATAGATTATTTCTCATTTGTAATTGATCAAATCCCAAAATATTAGTATAATAATGGCCATATCAAACAAAATATTGTATAGTATATTTACTTAAAAATATAGTATTAAATTTCACTTAAAAAATGGTAATTTTTTATAGGTTTTGTCCATTCTCTCGTTTTTCCCATTGTAAAATGTAATTTTTTTTAATTATTTACCAAATTATTATTATGCCTCAAATTGCTTGTTATTTTGCCATTTTTTTATTCGTTTACAATTTTCCATAATCTTTATACTCTTTTTTGTTTTCCCCGAAAAAATAGAGAAAAAAAAGTAATTAAAATTAATTTCTTAATAATAATTATTAAAAAATAAACCAAGTTTTATCGAATTTTGGAAAACCTAAGTGTTCGACCTCCCCCAGTTTTGGAGACCGTGATTCCAGGACAACTTTTGCGTTGGAAAATGGAAACATAGTTTGCCAATTTTAACCTTAGGAAGTCACTCATTTTTGTTGATTTTTTTTTGCTGGAAAAAAAACTGGATATATTCTATCCAGATCTTCTTTCTGCTATTTCCACTGGTTGTAGTGCTTCTGCAACTGGAAAAACCTTTTCGTGGTTGAGGAATCCATCGACTTCATCTCGGTGGATGAACTCAAAAGAAGCGATTGCCATTACTTTATTTTTTAGTTTATAGTTTATGTTTTTTGAATTATTGTGAAACTACAGTCATGCGAAAAAGCTGTCGAGTTTGGAAAAACCTGTCTTGAAAAAATATTTTATAGTAAATTTATAATTACTTACTATACAGTATAGCTTCTATTCGATTTATTTGCAGGGTCATTTCACAAAAATCGAATAAAAATATTCGGCATTTCCAAATAACATTTTCTATTTCAGATCATTTGTTTATAGTACTAGAATAGTTCATTACCCCCCGAGACAGGTTTTTCCAAACGCGACAGCTTTTTCGCATGACTGTAATTGTATACTTAATTTATATTAAATATTAATTTGAATAATAATAAATTATAAATATTAATTAATTAATCAATAATATTAATTAAATAATTTTTATAGGTAAAATTATTTGAAAAAAGAGTAAATAAAAAACATACATTTCATACAGCCATGACAGGGACTTTTAGTGTTCTATAAATAGAATTGTTTAATAACTAAATTGAAATTCTGATAATGAATAATATATATTATTGAGAATATGAAAAAATGTTAATGTTTCTAGTTACAAATTGAAAATAATTATAATGAATAATGATATATATTATTATTGAAATATTTATAATTAATTTATAATAATTCAAAGTTTATATGCAAAATATAAATATTTAATAAAAATAATTGGAAAAATCTATCAACCATTTTACTATATTTTCAGCAGTAGTTTTTTTCGAAAATTTTACCAATAACAATTCTGTACAATAACACAATTTTCCATACTAAAACGACAAATTAATCTTATAATTTCCGTCCAAGACTTGTGTGTAAAGTCCAATGCCATTCCATAACACACACAACTTTGAAACAAATAAACTATTTCATTACATTCTTTTACATTTAACAAATTTACCATTTTGAAACAAGTTGAGTGACTTAAATGAATTTTGGTTTCAATCATTATCTGTACCTTTTTTTAATTATAGAGAGATATTTAAATTTTAGATTTATTTAAACAAATAAATCTGAAATTTCAGATACCGCAACAGTTTGAGAAACACCCAAATTGACTTTATTTCGAATTACACTTGCAAAAGTTGTAAAAATTTACTTTTTTGATATTTCTGAACGTTTTTTCCTTAATAGTGTTTGTGTTTGTTGTAATAAAAATGTTTTGAAGATTTTAGGCAATTGAACCGATTGTTTGGGTTTCACCTAACAGTTGGTATGTCATACCAATAATACCATCAAAAACATCACATGTTTTCGTTTTATTATCACCATTTTCTTTGCAATCCATTGATTTTTGTGTCTTATTAACAGAAATGTACTGTTTATCGGAAGTAATTTAAACACTTTCAATAGTTTTAAGTGGATCACAGATACACTTTTCATATTTTGTGTCAGTGTTATTCAAGTCGTAAATTATTTTTTCATTGCATTTCATATCACGTTGTGATACATCAATACGACACTGAGGACTTCTACTGCTCATTTTTTTATTTTTATTAATCTTCAATTTTAAGTACAGTGAAAAGGGTCTATTTGTCGAGATCTTTGCACAAAAAACAATTTGTTTGTTAAATTTGAGAGAATTATTAGAAAGTTCGTTTTAATATAAAATTTTATTTTTTAAAAAAATTGGTCTTAAATCAACAAAAAGAACAGATTCGAGAACAAAATATTAAATTGTCGTAAACCCAAATGATTGGCCAGTTGTGTGTATAAAATATACCGTTCGACAAATAAGATTGCGACAAATAGACGCCTTTGACTGTATGTATTTTTGTCTTTATTTTTATGTTTTTATTTTATATTATATATATAATATATTTCACCAAAATTATCATATTTTCTTTCAAAACAACCACATTTAATAACATTCTTGATGAATTTTTGTAAGTAAAGGGGCAGAAAAACCGATGTTGGAAAAAAGCGATTTTGCCAAAATAATAGTAATTTAATAACACTTTTATAGTTAGTTGTATAATTTATTTTTCCACTTTTCCTCAATTTGATTCAAAAAACAATGTTAACATAACTTAATTTCTTTTTTCGAAATGCCAAAAATCATTTTTGAGATTATACATTATTTTTTCTTGTAAAGATAATGTTGAATTTGCTGAAAGACAATAGGGAAGCATAAAATAACGACTTCTAAACTGTTCTTTGAAACAAGAAAAATATAAAAATTGGCTAAAAAACAATAAAAAGATTTTAAAAGTTGATTAATGTTTTCAATATTATTTTTTCTTTTTAGCATAAATACAAAAACTTTTAATCAAAACCCGGTCAGTGTACTTTTTTTCACACCCCTTAACTTTAACTTTTAATTTTTTACATTCTATTTATCGTTCATAAAACACAAACTCCACTATCTAATCAATTACATATCAAACAACTTAATAAACTTATCAATATTCACACTCTTTAAACCTAACAACTTTTCATTTCTTTGATCAAAGACCGACTGCACCTTTATTTCACACCCCCTCTTGATCGATTCCTCATTCAATCAGAAATGCAGTCCACGGCCAAACTTGAAAAACGTTCTTTCAAAAGCTACACCACACAAAGTTGAGTGCATCCATTCCCAGCCCTTTTTTGAGTCCCTGTCAAACAAATGAAATACAGAGCTCCTTTTTATAATCAATTAATTTTTTGAAACTTTTTTCAAAAATCGAAGCAAAATCAAAAAACTGGAGAAAAAAACAAAATAAAACGATTTTTTAATTAGAAACATCGAACATCGGTAATATTCCGTTTCATGTGTCCATTTGTTTTTTCCCTGTTTTTTAAATTTTTTGAACAAAACCTCAACCTTTTGTGGCAAATATCATTTATGGTCAAAGTTTAATGGTTGTTTATAAAGAACTTGGTCAAACATCGGTTTTTGGTGCCGTTCATGGGAAAAAATAAAAAGACGGGGAAAATAGAGTGGGTTATCTGAAATGGAGGCAACCAAATCTTGGTGGTTAATAAAACAATAAAAATCGTGTTTTTTCATGTTAAGTTAGTAAAATACTATTTGTATGCCGTGAAAAAACTCAATTATTTTTTGTATTTTTAATGGCATTTTATTATTTTTGTTCAGAATTTAGTGTTGATTGATTTGAGTTTGGTAATAAAAAGGTCAACATCGGTTTTAAGAAATGTTTATATTTTTTAAATTTCAACTCGGCAAAACGCAAATAATGTTTAATTTTAAGCAAAACTTTATATAAAATGGTAAAACATCGGTTTTTTCCGCCATAATAAAGACTTGCCCAAAAGTGCATTTTAATAAAAAATTCTAGTTAAGTGTTGAAAAAAATGACTTAATTGATACTTAATACGTAATTCAATGCACAAACAGTCAATGCAAACACAACTGAAGAGCGCTCAGGCAAGTCTTTGAAATACCATTATTATAAAAATAAAAGATTATTTATTATAAGAGTATCTTGTGTATTAATATAGATTTTAAGTGTTATATTATCATATATATCACGCTATATTTTGGGTTTTTAGACCAATTGTTGATAATCAAAAAACAAATAACTATTGTAGTTAATAAAAATACTATTAAATCATAAAAAATGTCTCGAAAAAAAAAATAAAAATTTGATAACTTAATATGTGCAAACTCTTATCAGTAAACCTTGCAGTCGCTAAGGCACTAACTTAACACGAAGCCAAATAAATACAAAATGAAGTGTTCGTTATGTGTTATATAAATTAAATCATTGATAAACTATCATGATTTTATATTTTAATAATTTAGTTTGTATAATTTAAACAATAGCTATTAATAATATAACATGGTTTATAAAAACAAACAAAAATTTATAAATGTGATTCTATTATGATATAATAATAATTTATTTCAAAAACTATTCATAATACTATATAGAATAAATATTTAATAATTTATAATAAAAATATTATTAAATTATTCCAAATAACTGTTTTTAACCATTTTGGGCAAGTTTATTTAAAGAAATAATTAGTAATTTAAATATTAAAATAAATCATTCAAAAATAATGTTTAAAAATAAAGTTATTTATTATTATAATTTTTAATATTTTATTTTTATAAAAAACATAAACTTTGTAAAAAAAAACTAAACAACAATGCGATAAAATTTCATCGCAAAATAAAAAAAACAAATCCATCAAAGCAAAATAATCAAAATAACACCAAAATTATTTAAACAATCACATAATAATTAACAAAATCAATTTAATTGTTAAAAACAACAATCAATAATTAACACAACTATTTTTGTTGAAATATATTCTAAAGTTTCAAATAAAATCAAAAATACACGTTTAATAATTGAGTGTTTATAACAATCTTTATTTTTCATCAATGTCTCATAACCCAATGATATCAAAACCTCCGAAAGTTAAACATGTGTATAAAACACAAGATAAAAAATGCAAAGTTTAGTGAACACAATGAAAAAACCTTTAATACCACAGTATATTAATGTGATTGATTATTTAAAAGAAATCCTAGATATGATTATTTTTTTAATAATCTTGAGATCAAAGTTAAATCCATGGCATTTGATTCTTTCCGTCAACAAGTACGTTATTGTTTAAAGGAATTGCCAGAAAATGTTTCAAAAATATTAAAAGAAAAAAATTGTCTTTTCCCATTGCACTTGACTATTTTTTCGGGACTTTCGAAAGAAAAAGTGTTCATTGTCAAATCGACAAAATAAATAACAAAATAAAAATGGTAAAAAACCGAAAAAGGACGCAAAAGACTACTAAATGATGAAGAAATTATTGCGATACAAAACGCAATAAAAGATAGTAAGACAAAAAAGCAACATGTGAAGAAGCAAGTTTTTTTATTCACGAAAATTTCGACAAAAATATTGGGTCCAAGCAATTGCACAAAATTATGACCCCATATTCCAGATGTTGCACCAGTTATGGAAGCAAAACGGGCAGAAGTTACACCCGAGTCAATTTTGCAATATTACACCGAATTGAAAAAGAAATTTGATGGGTGCCATTTTGAGCTTATTTTTAACCTCGATGAAGTTGGATTCGACTAATGGGTCGATTCTCATTCAAAAATTGTCTATGCAGAAGTTTCTAGAGGACAAGATGTGTTTAATGAAGTTGAAAGAGAAAGTTCCAGAACAAGTCTTTTGTGTTGTGGATGCCTCGATGGAACCAAAATGATTCCACTTGTGGTAACAAAAAGACTTTCTCTGGAAAATGTTGCTATTATATACCTCAAAATTCGGGATTTAATAAGGACACTAAAATCAGGTGTTTTGAATACTGAATTATACACCCTCTGGTTAAAAAAGGTGTTCTTCCCGACAATTAAGGCAAAAAGAGAACAAATGGGTGTGCTTGCCGATATGAAAGCTTTCCTGATACTTGATGGGGTTTCAGGTTATTTTTCTGAAAAAATTCAAAATTTATTTTTGGAAAATCATGTAGAAATGATTAAGGAGGTCCCCACAGTTCCCATTTATGTCAACCAATTGACTTGGGAATATTCGGGAACCAAAAGAAATTTTTGTGGGACAAAAACAACTGTCTTTGCCACAAATTCACTTTATTAAAAAAAGAAGGAAAAATGTTGAAAAAAGTGGTAAATTGCTTCAAATTGATTCCCCAGAGTTCTAACAAGCAATGAAAAAAAATATATTAACATGTCTGAAGAGGAAAAAATTAGAGAGCTAATCTATTCCTGGGATTGTGTGGCAAATGGAGACAATGTCACGAGCTCTTTTAAACAAGCAGGAATATCATTTGTGCCACACACTCCAAGTGAAAACGAGCTTCAGGAAATACAAAAGAAGTCGCCAAATTACAATATTTCAGATTACATAACGGGGGTGGTAAAAGTGACATGAATGGGGCAAGAGAAGTATGCAAATTCTTGGGTATTGCTGCAGAACCTAAAGTTGTTGGAGCGACCAGAGTTGCTCTCGAAAATTATGAAGACAGGAAAAACATTTTCAATGTGAGAAACTCACCAACACCAGGAAACAAAGTCAAGCCAAAAAACCCAGAAAACCCGAAAAATAACTGCGGTTTAAAGTCTTATTTTTTGTCGCAAACCTTTTTCTATTATTAAATAAAGTATTTGTAATATGTTAATTATATTAATATAATTTAAAATAGTAATATTTTAATCTGAGTATTATATATTAAAACACTCAACAAAAACGACAATTTAAAAATATATTTGATACATTATAAAATAAATAGTATTAAAAATAATATTTTAATTATAAAGGTTTGATTTACAACAAAAATGGGTATAAAAAAGTTTCGAAAATCTGAAATCAAACAATCATTAAAACTCAGAAGAAAACGCGTTTGTTTATCATGATTTTGAACACTGTCAAATAATTAACTTGGAAATTTAAGAACGAAAAAAAAATAATGAGAAGGTCGTATATACATACAAATAATTATTATTCAACGACAACATATATATTTATTACTGTCCGGAATCACCAGAAGAGACGTTTGTTTTATTTAATAATGTTTAAGAGCATAGATTTCAAAATAACAACTTAGGTTATTACAGCTGATTAGTTTATGAAAGGGAAAAGTTCCAAAAAGAAAAAATCCAGAAAACAAAGTGATCAACAAATTACATCGTGATTAATTGTAACTAATGAAAATATAAACCATCTCATTAATTGTGTTAAATGAACTGTTTATTGTATTTTTTTAATTTGTACGGGTTTTGTCTCTATAATTCTAACTATAAATATCACTTTATAAATAGTTCAATGGGTTTCCCGATTATATTAAACAAATATATGTATTATATTATGTATTCTCCCTAATATAAATATATTATTAACAACATATTCGAAACACTTTTAAATAATACTCAGGCAAACCAAAAATGTTGGTTTTATTTTTTTGAAAAAGGAAAAAAATAAATAACAAAATAATAATCAAAAAACATTTTACCTTTTGTTACCAACTTTATACAACATCGCTTTTTTTCCAACATCGGTTTTTTAGCCCCTTTAATATGTTCAAATAAAACAACAATTGATAATATGAAGCAATCTCGTATTTAAAAAAGAACTTAACTTAACTAAAACAGTCATTGAACTATATTATATCATACTTCATTATATAATACAATAAAAAGGATAAATAACCCATTTATTGATAATGTTGTTTCTAAAGTAAAGGCAACAAATTGCAACAAATGTATTGTGAAAATTACTTTAACAACATAATAATCAACCAATTATTTGTGAGTTCAAGAGAAAGAAAAAAAGGACATCTCAAACAATGCCAGAGCAGTAAAAAAACTGCATACATCATGCTAAATAGAAAAAGAACATTGTTATCTGCAGTAACAGCAACCATTTAAGTTGATCAGTTGTATGAAGGCATCGATTTCCACACACCAATCAAAATAGCACAATTTGAAGAGATAAACATTGACATTTACAAGTCGACAATAGAGTCGGTCGAGGCGCTTGAAAAAGCCAAATTAGACAAAGGAGCATTAACAATGTTGTGTTGATTAGTGGATCAATCGTATTCCAAAAAATGTGCATATACTACAAGACTTTTTTCAATGTGAAGGAGATCAACAAGAGTATCAATCCAGATAAAGCAGTTGCTAATGGTGATGTTAATTATTCTGTTGTTCTGACTGTAAATGTTCGAAAAACAATAGAAGACATGTTTTTGTTTATTGTAGAAATTTACACCAAAGATAAAGACAACTGGAAATGTGATGACAGAATCGATTCTACGAAACTCAACAATTCCAGCAAAGAAGTCACAAATATTCTCGATATATGCAGACAACCAACCATGTGTGCTCATTCAAGTCTTTTAAGTATGAGGCGTTCATGACATCACATTGCAACCTGCTTGGAAATTATGAGTTGTCTGGAATCCCACCCACAGGTGAAGTTCCCACAATTTGAAGTCACATTCGACTAAAATACAAATGGGGTTTTGAATGTGTCGGCTAAAGACAACACAACAAGAAAAAAAAATCATGATCACAAACGACAAGGGAAGACTTTCAAAGGAACCAATCAACAAGATAATTTAACGATCAGAGAAATTCGAGGCGGAGAATGACAAAATGAAGGAATATTTGAGGCTTTAAATGGACTTTATAACTTTTTTCGTGTAATACCATGGTGAATAAACATTTTGTTCCAAGGTTATCAACAGAAGACAATGCAACAATCGAGGCTGATATCAAAAACGCACTTGAGTTGTGGGTTGACAAGAACCAATCGGCATCAAAGGATGAATACACACAGAAACAAAAAACCAGAAACTGAGATCCGTCCCATTCACTAAAATGTACCAACAAAATGCAGCAGCTGGTAACATGCCGGGAGGTTCCCCACAGGGGCGTACGACTGGTGCACAACAACAGGGCGCAAACAAAAAAGAATTAAAGTCGATTTTTATCATAATGATTGTGACTTGTACATTATTTCCTGTCAATTGAGAATAACCATAACTTAAGCACTTTTTAAACGATATTAACATAAAAACTATAAAATATTAATCATGAAAATTGTAATTTATAACAGAATACTATTTTACAAAGATTCAGTTCAATCACAAAGATATTACTTTAATTGATTACTCAACACAATTTTATTAATATCAATAAACTTCATGACACTATGACAACTTTATCATAATGATTTTAACAAAAAATAATGTTAAACCAATCACCAAAATAATGTTCTGATATATGATTTTAAAACAAATGACAAAACAAAATAATTAAACCATTAAAGGAGAAAGACAGAAAAGTGTTATGATTATGACGATTAAATAAAAAGCAACCGACCCGAGGATTCTAATTGTTTTGTTAGTCGATTTTCTGGACAATACAAAAGCCACAATCCAGAAAATGAATACTAAAAATCCTAATGCAAGGAATACATAAAAAAGTTTGTTGTTATTTTCTTCATTTAAAGTGTTGTATTTAGCAATTCCATCTAGATTTGGTTGCACAAAAAGTGGTTCACTCTGTATTGATTGGACATATTGTTGTTGGCACACCTGTTGTTGAACTTGTTGATACATTTGTTGTGGATATTGTTGACCAGTTTGATAGTCTTTATGCATCGGGTCGACTTGTGGCACTTGAACCACCACAGGTGGTGGAACTAAAATCTGAGGAATTTGATAAACTTCTTGTGTGGTCATGTTGCGTGTTTGATTAACAAGATTTGTTGCGTTTTTAAATACTTAAAATACAAGAAGAAGATTAATGGATGAAGAATAAATTTTGAATTATATGTCAATAAATAAATCATGTTTTTGGTATTATAACATAATTGTAAAATATAAATGTTATTATATGTTACATTAAAATTAATAAATATGGGTTTTTGAAAAATAATTAATTATATACATTTGAGTATAAATAAACAGTATTGTAAAAAAACAATTTGGTTTGTTAATTAACTTACATTTACAGTTAACATGAAAAACTAATTCGCAATAAATAACCAAATACAAGAACTTTTAACAACAAAAATTATTACATACTATTTTTTAAATTAAAATTGAACTGTTCTTGAAAATAAAAACAATAATAATTAATAACAATCACTTATTGAAATTAATGTGTGTGATATTTTAAACATTGAAATTGACTTGATTTTTTTTAACGCAATAAAATGAACGATTTGGTAGACATCAAAATAAAATCCAATCGTCATTGAATTCTATCGACGAACAAGATTTGAAATTGCAAATTCAAAGATCTCTATTCAAATATGAAAAGTTGTTTGCCAAGCCAAACTCCCATCACAATATTTCAAGAAGTAATTTGTAAAATTTATAATTATTATAATATGGTGCTTTTTGTTGTTAATGAAGTCCTTTTTTTACTCAAGCCAAAAATGAAAACCGGTTATTATGCTATTTTTTCTTTTCCGTTACAGCTAACTACAATGTTGTTACTAACCTTTGGTTTGCTCTCTTTTCGAGAGTTTCATTTTGGCGATGTAATCAAAAAACGGTTGTTGTTGAAATCAATATCAAAAAACTCAAATTAAATGAATTTTTTGGATGTTTAAAAGTTTGAAAAAATAGAATATGAAAATAAAAACACTTTTTAAAAAATAACATTTTTGCCTGATAGTTTGTTTGGGGTTTGATCGAACTGTTAAAACAAATTGATTTTTTTCCGAGGTGTACAATGTTTGGGGACTGAACAACATTATCCGACCGACTATATTTATGATTAAACTTTAATCAAATGGCAATTAATCATCAAAATTTCGTATACGACCAAATGGAGTATATTATAGAAATACAAGTTTACATCAAAAGTTTGTGAATCGGTTATTAATGCATATTAATGGAAACAACGATAATGAATCAGACCATTCAAATTATTTAAACAACAATATTGGCAATATACCTGATTATTAAGTAATATATTTAACAAAAATCTTTCAATGTTGTTAAAATAATACGGTTGATGTGTTGATAGAATATTTATATTCATACAACTACAAAATATTACCACAATGAATTTACTACACACAACACAGAAGGTTTTATCAACATAAAGGCATCAAAATTTATCCCAAAATACACAGTTTATTACATCACAATAAAAGTCAATAGAACGCCTTCCCCATTTGGTCAGTGGAAAATTGTTATTATAAAAAACATGTTGTTACTTCTTATCAAACATTTTGTATATTAACCACGTAAAATATATGCATTCAACTATATACCAGTTCATTCTAAGTCGGCAAATCATTTAAATAAAAAATTACATGATTTTTATATATGATTCCAAATTTCCTTAAACATCAATACCACTATCATGACATTTTTATCATTAAAAAGTATTTCTCGTTCTTTGAAATACACACAAAATTTATTCATGATTATATGATCAAACGATAAATTAACATTACATCAATGGAACACAATTATGAATATTTACACATGACATTTGAATATACAAGCGATTTTTTATATGTACATTTACATTGTTATTTCAACTCTTTTATTTCAAAAAGTGTATTTAAATTGTTTAAATAAAATTAATTGTCATATCAATTTTATAATTGATTTACACATAAATGGCTCAACACAAACAACAAATTATACAAATGTGAATCATTTATACAAAAACGAGTCGAAATTATGACCGCCACAATGAATCATTTGAATTTATGGCGTCTTTCTTTGTTGTATAGTAGAACAACTTGAAAAATGACAAAACAAGCAATTTTATTAATAATTTGTACTTAGATGGTATTATATATTATTAAAAAGAACAAACCTAAAAAAAGCGCTTAAAGGAATAATAAAATATAACAATCCAAATATATTGGAAAAAAACAAAAAAGTATCAAGAATAGTTAAGTTGTTTGATTATTAATAATTGATTACCTCGTTTGTTTATTGTGCATCTATTAATAACTGTCAAAATAACACAACAATAACATTTTCGAAATAATAATTTTTGGATAATAAATGTGGGTGAAACTTTTTTGTTTAACGATTTTTGTTTATTTTTTCAAAATACTGATTTTTGTTTAGTGTTTTCTGTTATGTTTAGTAATAAACATATTTGTTCAAAATAATATTTAATTATAAATTTAAATATATACATTTTAGTTTTTCTTTATATATTTATTTAGAAAAAAAAACAATTATTGTTTAAAGAGGAATTACACCCTTTTTAATTCTCTTCAATAAACTGCTAAGTGAACCACATATTGCTCGATTTTGTTTTTTTCTTGGTTTAAAAACATCATTACTTTGAATTTTTGTTTTGGTATTTAGTTTAGTTTTTTTATTTGTTGAACTTTTTTATCCAAATGTTCTTTTTCTTCGTGTTCTATTGTATAATCTAAAATGTTTACTTTGTTGACATTCTTTTCACAAAATTTATATTCTTCTAATGTTTCAATAGATTCTGTCACATCATTTGTTTCAATTTTTCTTTTAATTTTTCTTCCTCAAAATCAATTTTTGTTTTTTGTTCAAATGGTAATTCTTCATACATGCATTCCTCTCTGAACTTTTTAACAACAAGTGATATTTTATCTAAAAAGTCGTGTAAATAATTTGTTGTTATTTGAGTTGTGTAATTCGTTGTGAGATTCTTGATTGCTTCATTTTCTTTTTGATATGTTTTGGAAGTACGCTTAAATTGTCCACTTGTTATCATTTTAGAAAAAATTTGCATTTCTTCGTTTTCATAATCTTTGATACATTCCAATTATTGCCATTGTGTTGGTTTTTTCCTTCCAATTCTTTTGAAAAAAACATTATGGTAACTTTCAGTATAATTGTTCGTCCTGTTATTCTGTCCAAAAATACACCAAAGTTTGGGAAGAAAACATCCTTTTATCCAAATTTTTTTCAAAGTAATTTATAATTTTTATAAAATCGCCATCTTCCTTTTTTATACTTTCTTCTTAAAGCTTTTGGAATACACAAGGAATGTCATCTATTGGACAAAAAGCGATAGCTTTCAGTTGTCTTACATTTTTACATAATTTTTCATCAGTTTCTAATCTCTTTTTTAAACCAATGGTTTGACAATATCTCCAAATACATTGTCCAAAATGGAACAAACACCCTTGAACTTTTGTTTTTGTTTTTTCTGTTAGAGAACGAATTACTGCAATTTCAAACTCTACAAGTGTTGTTGATTCTTTGTGAAACATTGAAATGCCGAAAGTAACACCATACCCCATTACAACATCAATCATTGTGTCATAAGTGGTTTTCATTTTGTCCTTCAAAAGACAATGAAACAATCTAAAACATTGTCCATTTGCTAATATTCCATGAATTGTATACGACTGGTAATAAGGTTTCGGGCAGCTTTAAAAGTTCCATCAAGACAAAAAGTGACAATGTTTGTAATTTGTTTTATTTTTTGTTTACAACAAAAAATATCCATTTTATTATCTTTGTAAATATGATATTCATTATAACATTCATGTTCATCAAAATTTCCATTAACATTATGAATTTGTTGAATTTTTCAGAAAACAATTTTTTACCAGAAGATCAACGGGACTTGTATTTTAAATAATCAAAAATTTTCATACCTTCGGATCTAGGAAGCTGAGGATTATGATTTAACGCTCTTTGTTCAATGTATTTAATACTATTTATTTTTTCTAAATGTGGGCAATCTTTATGATAGTGAATATTGTCACCAACAAATACAAAGGATTTAAAATTATAAACATCACCATCTTTTACTAATTCTATTTTAATTTTTACTTTACACAAATCTCTAAAACATGAACATTTAAATCCATTTTTAGTGTTTCCATCTTTGTAAAACAAAAATCCATCTAATACCGGCAAATAAGTACCTTTAGAACTTAAAACTGTTTCGAGAACGTGGTTTATCTTATTATTATCTTGGTTGTTATAAAAGGGCTGAATATCAACATTTTAAGGAATTGAATTAAATATGTTTTGCCTTGATAAAGAAAAAAAATGGTGTTTGTTGATCATTTTGTAATTTTGGTAGATTCGTTCCTAAACTTGGTGTTGAAAATATTGGTTGTAAAAATTCAGATGTTATCAATTGGGGTTGTATATAACAACTTTGATATGGAATAGTTGTTTGATTGTAATACATTACAGGTGAATTTGTTAAATGATGACGATGTGTTTCTAAATTGGAAATTTTGTATTGTGACATACTTAACAACTAATCTTTTGTTTAAAAACAAGATTATATTCGTTTTAATATGATAAAAGGGTTGTATGCGTATTTAATAAATACTAATATCATGTTTTTATATTTTTGTTGTTTCATACCAATAATTAATGATTTTATGATATTTTATTTGAATACAAAAACACATTTTTATGCCAAAAGACACAACAACACTTAAAATCTATTTATAACTAACCATTAATCGAATAACCACAAAAATGAGGACATGATAAATACACGGATATTTAATCATTATTTGATAAATTTAATTATTTTGACACAAAAATATGTGTACTCTAAACAAAAATCACTTTTTATAAACAAAAGTTACATAAAAACTATTTAAAACAAAAAAGGCGCATCCTAATTTGTTGTCAAATTTGACTCTATTTTATGAAATGATTTTAATTATTCTAAAGCATAAAAATCGGTACAAAGAACACATGTATTGACATCATTTTCAACTACCATTTTTCAAAATTAAATAAGAATAACTTTTCATGATTACCCACGTTTTTTATTTGTAAATTTATAAACGAAACTTATAACTGACTTATTTTAATTGTATTTGTTGATGATTGGAATCTATCAATTTTAAAGAAATAGAAAATATTAATATTTAAACATTTTCAGTGTTTGAGACATATTGGACACACATATTGTATATAAATATGTTGTCTTTGAAAATCAAAGTTTTATTTTTTGAATGATGGTCAATTTTTGTTTATAAAACGTTTTTGTAGTTTTAGTGCATGTTTTTACTACTTTAATTTTTTAATTAAAATAATCTTTTATATTATTAATTTACGATTACAAGTACTATATTATTTGTAATGTGTAAGTACTTTTTTAATTTGTGGATAATCGTTGATAAAGTTAATAAATTAATGCTAATCGATCTAATAATTTGTTAAAACATTTAATATTATACTTCTTGTGTTTTATTTTTTCTACTCTAAATTCAAATTATGGTCATTGTCTTCAAAGTTAAAAACCATTAATAACAATAGCGTTACTTTTGTTAAATATCTTTTAAGCTTGATCAATTTTTATAACTTATTTTAAATACATAAATTAAGTTTAAGTTGCAAATTTGTTTTGGAAATGTGAAAATATCAATTGTTTATATCAACTAACAAGAAAGTACATAAAAAATACTGGGTGATAATATAAGCAATTATTATATAAAAAAAATCAAACAAATAATAAGTTAAAAGTCTTCATAATGAAGTATAATTTTCTGACAATTGACTCAAAAATCAATAAAGTAATACAATTGTTGTTATTATCATTGAATTTGTTTAAGTTTATATTGATATTTTAATTAGAATATATTTTAAAATAATCTTATATTACAATTGAATATAAATTATGTTTATGTAAATAAAAATTATATTTTTTTCTTAAATACTAACTATACATTATATTTAACAGTTTAATTACTTTTTGTGATAATATATATAAAAACAAAATAAACAAGAACACATTTATTATCACCAGTCTGTGATTGTTCCTTTTTTGTTACATTCTTATTGGTCAATGTTTCGGTTTCAATGTAATAATTGCCGATAGCTTCAACCAATACATTTTTAAGAGAATCAAAATTTTGTCCAACTTCAACATATAAATAACCTTTACTATGTGAAAACTCTTCTGCTTCACTTTTAGATACTTCACGTTTTTTAACAAGATCTGTTCTCGTTCCACAAATGATATAAGTATTATTTACAGTATATATAGACGATACATCATGAAAAGCATTCATGTAATTACTCATTTCAACGATCCAATTAAAAGTATCTCTTCTTGCAACAGAAAATAAGAAAACGATTATTTTGAAATTTCTATTTGTTAATTTTAAATTTTTTATACCAACTTATCGTCTCAATTATTAATTTTCTAATTTGGAATAAAAACAATTATAGTCTGTATTATAATTCAATGCCATTTATTTAAACAACTACTTTTAAATACAAACCTAAAATACATTTTGTTGAAATTTTTGCAACGGTCATTTCCAGCTTTTTGTTATTCCTATATTAATAGAACAAAAAATGACAAACATGTATCCCATAATTCAGCTTTAACATATTTTCGATCAATTAAAAATTTTTTCTCCTTTTAGTTATTAAATGATTTTTATTTGTGTTGTGTTTTAAACAACAAACCCAATAAGAACAACCATTACTTGGATTTGTGTCATATGTAATTTCTTTAAAAAAGCTATTTAATAATACCGTTTTTCCAACGTCCGAAGGACCAATCAATGCTACTTTTGCAATTTCGTTGTTCATTCTATATTATTTAGTTTTTAAGTTCGTTATAAAATATAAAATATTTTTTAAAAAAATGTTGTTTTTAATAAATTACAAATGTTTTAATATGTAAAGTAATATCTTTTCTGATTTTTTTTAATTATTCAACCTATCAATATAGTTAATGTTTTTAATAAAACACGTTTTTTATTTGAAAATTGTGTAATTAGTTTAATTTTTTGTTATTTTTTGGTTTTTTGAAACGTTTAATTATTAAAACAACATGTTTTTGTATTTAAAATTCAAAAATATTGGACTGAACATGTTTGTTAATTATTCAAGCACATTTTTTTTCGTATTACAAAAGTAAATATATTTTTTTTCAAGAACGAACATAAAAAACATTGATTTGTATACAATGTGATACAATTCGGCTATTTCGAAATAAGATTGACGACAATTACACCCAACACAATTCAAAAAGTATGCCTTTTATCAACTAAAGGTTTTATTTGCAAAATGTTACAATTATTAAAACTATTTCAATGGTGATAATTTTTTTAATAATAAAGTAACTGATAATGTTTTTTTTAATTTTAATAATGTTTAATAATTATTAACTGATAATAAAACAAATGCAAAAAAACAATGTGTGTTTTTGTGTTTTTTGTGAAAGGATAAATTACAAAACGTTTTAAAACATCATTCTCACTGTTAATAAATGACAAGTCCATATAATAACATTGTTATTTGGTAACAGTTGAAATTTTGATTCAAACTTTAATATACGTAGAACATATCAATTAATTGTAAATTATGGGGTTATTAAAATTAATATATAAAGTCTGTATAAAAACCTTATTTATTTTGGTAATATTATTTTATCAATTATAAATTCGGATTTTTAATAAACGATGGAAAAAATCAACTATACATTTAGTTTTTTTAATTATAATCAATAGCTTTTTTTTAGAAATAATTATTTTTTGTTTTATTTTTAAAATTTTTTTACTTTTTAACAATAATATACATTCAAAAAAGGAGAAAAGCAAGAAATGTCGAGTTTGTTATTCCTCTCTAATGAATTTCCGAGTAATATTAACACACCCTGCAGACCATTTATTATAGTTAATCACAGAAGTGTCATTGTTGTGATGTGTTTAATAGGTCATATCAATTAATTTGAAAAGCAAATAAAACGATTGACAACCAGCGTATCTTTGAGAATGTCAGATGGTAAAAATTAATAAGAAAATTACTATGTATTTATGGTTTTAATTAGAGATGGTCGATACTATATATTATAATATAAAAAACAGATATAGTAAATTTTTTTGTTGTATTTTTGAATATCGTTAATTAGAAATCAGACTTTATATGGTTGATTTTTTTACAACTAATACTTACACGCAAAAACAAAAAATAATTTATTCTATTGTCAACAATTCACTCATAAAACATTGAAACAACGCTTTTTACATCAACGAATAAAACATTTATTTGGTACACTACATAAACAAAAAAAACGTTGATATATTTAAAAAGTGTTAACTAACACGCTTCAAACGATCGAATACAAAAATGAATCAAACAAAAAAAGATTGAAACTATAAAACAACGTAAATCAAAGAAATAAAATGTGTGGTAGAGTCGAAAAAAAAGAGTTATTGAATTTCAGATAACCTGTTTATCAACTTAATGATTACCAAACGACTTTTAAACTTATCTTTTGGTTTGTTAGCAATAATTTCCTGTAATTATGTTCAATTAAATTACTAAGTCAACTGTATTTATTGACTTTTAAAAGTTAAAATAAGATTGGTTATTTAATTTTATCTTTATTTAGGTTAAAGATTGTGTTATTGGTTATTTAGTTTTTAAATAATCATATTAAGTATATTTTTGTATTTTTTCTTATAAGTTTGGAACATTTACTTCTAATAACGACTTTAAAAATATATTAGTTTAATATTATAAATAACTTTCCCAAACCGACTATATCTTTAACTTTGATATCATTATTACATTATATTAATATGATGACATTACATTTTTATTAAAAATACGTTGATGTTTAATAATTGTTTATGTTTTTATTTATAATGTAATATGAACTTGGTTTAAAAATACAAATAATATGATATATACTAATATTAATATAATCGTTTAATCTATGTGATATTTTAATAATGTGGATGAAGAGCTTATTTAAAGCGAATTGTGTATTTCAAAAATCAATTATGTTTTAAACAAGTTTTATTCAACTTCGAAACGAAATTACATTTTTTTTGAAAAATCAACAGAAATTGATATAAATGTTGTGATATAAATATAAATTATAAAAAACAAATTGGATTAATATTGAATTTACTATTATAACAACGAATTTGTAATTTATTTATTTAGTTTTTTAATTAAAAATCACAATAGAATGTAATGCTGTGTATTCAACGTTCAAATACAACCAAAATCGACTTGCTAAAAACGAATTTATTCGAGTTTGAAAACAGCAAAATTCTTTAACTTGAAGTTGTCACCACCACACAACTTTCCATAAGGCATCTTGTTGATGACGTATTGGCACTCTTTAATTTTATTACTTTTTTACCAAGACAAATAGCATATCCACACATCCCAAAAAATAGTCTTCATTTTTAATAGATCCAACAACGCATGAAAATTTGATAATATCGCCTCCTTCTATATATCTGTCTGATTGTTCTCCGTTTAAATTGAACACAAAGGCCTTGTCGTCTTTCAAGAAATAGTCTTCGTCCGGATCAACATTAATTTGGTTACAAATGACACCACCAAAAGTGTTGTTATTCTCACTCTGTATTATGTAACACAAATTCTCAATTTGATTGATTTTCTCTCCAAAAACTGATGTGTTTGGCGAGAAGTCGTCTTTCTCACCATCAAAAATTACTTTCTCAAATTTAAGACCACTCCGCGTCTCTATCTTTTGTTGCGCGACTTTACTGATATATTGAGGTAGAAGTAATGCTAATTGTTTGTTTGTAATCTTGGGTGATTTCTTTGTTTGGCTCGACGTACTCAACTCGTGCATTTGAACTGCAAATCTCTCTTTTTCTACACTTTTGAGGAGAGAATACACTTTGTTGTATTCATCTGCTTTGTTTTCACTTCGACTCGATTCAGAAGTAAATTGATTTGAAAGATCAACGAGAAACTTGTTCACAGTTTTGAGTGCACTTTGGAAAGCTCCCCAACGTGCAACATTCTCCGAAGCCTTGTCAAAAAGTGATTGAGCAGCTTTATAACGAACTTTTAATGGCTTGCTTTTGTCTGGGGCTAGAGCTAAGAAGGGTAATAATTGTTGTAAGCATTCAATTTGGTCTTGGCTTCATTACAAAGAGCAATAATGCTGTCAAGAGAGCTTTCCATCAAATTGTTTGAAAGTTTAAAATAAACAATGTTTTAATATGGTTTTGTATTTTATTTATTTTTAATATACAATATAAAGTGTGTGTTTTAAAAAATATGAATTTAAAACTTGTTCATTGTTTAACTTTAATCGTTTAATATTATAATTATCGATGCAATCATTTAATTGTCGATAACTTTACATATTTATATTCACAAGTATTACACAATTAAATATATAATACATTAAATAGAATTATTGTAATATTATTAATAAAATAAAAATATCGAGTTTTTTGTGATGTTTGCTAAATAATCAAATATTATTTAGATTATTTATTATAAAGTTGATACTTCAGTAATAAAATAATAATCGTTTTTTTGTTTGTCGTATTCTCAAAATCAATATATTTTGTTGTTTAATATTGTATATTATATTGAACTAAAAAACTAAATATTTTGATATGAGTCATAATGACATATCAAAACCATGTATATAAATTGTATAAAATTTGTTTTAACATTGACAATAAAAATTATATTTGATTTGTTAATCAAATATAATACACATTTTGTAACTATCAGCACTAGATTATTGAATCAAACAATGTACTGAACGAGTGCAACAAGTTGCAAATAAAGAAATAAATTATAATGATTTTATAATTATATTATATATTGGTACAAAAACATCAAAATCGTGTGGTTTATGACGTATTCATATTTTAAATAATAATAATTGTTAACTATGTATATATTTAATTTGGCATTTTTAAGGCATAATAATTAGTATTTTTATGTTGTCAAATACTGTTAAAAACAACAACTTTGAATAATTACATATATATGTTATTATTATCATATATATTTAATTATTTTTTTGAATTTGTATTTTTTTCAAAAAATACAAATTTTCATTAAAATAATACGGTATGTATTTTTATGAAAACATATTATATATATTCAATTTAACATTTTATTTGAAACCTTTTTATGATGTATATTTTAAGCAGTCATTGACAAAACGTGATATTTTTGCAATAAATAAAGTAAATGTCGACAATTCCACACCTTTACCACAATCTGCAAGACAACGTGATAATTATCAAATATTGTATTTTGAGTATTAAATGGTTATCTACTAAATATTTGTATTTTGAATATTAGAGTTATTTTTAAGTTCTAAACTTCAAAAAAGTCAAAATATGATTTCATTTTAAACCAAAAAATCAATGTCTTAATTGAAAAAAAGAACAAAAAATGAGTAATCTGTTGAGCACTTTTAATAAAAACGGATTACTATGACTGAAATCGGATTGGCCAAATATATAAACAACTTTTTAAATAAACGAATTCAGTAAAACAAAATGGAGAATTGTGAACACCAAAAATACCGCAAGGAAAAGCGAGAAGCCGAGAAACAGCGCATTGAAAATGAAAAGAAGCTTGAAACAGACTTCGCTGAGTTTAAGAAGACTCTGACTTCAGAACAACAGACTTTACTTGACGAGTACATCAAATACGAAACTGAGAAAGACGAGTCTTCTTCTTCAGAAGTCGACGAAGAAAGTGATAAAGACTACGACAAGTGTAAAAGAAAACATGAGAAGTGTCCAATGGATAAAGAGAGACGACAAATGAAGAGAATGTGGAAATGGTATATGATGAACCAAATGTATAACAGACCACCTCCACCACCTATGAGTTGCCCACTACATCAATTTGGATATGACCAAATGGGATGCGGATTTGGTAGAAGACCATTCTATCAACCATTTTATGGGTATTGCCCACCTCCACCTCCTATGATGGGACAAAATCCTTTCGGATGCAGTCAAATGTGCTTCCCACCACCACCACCTTTTGGTCGATTTGGAGGTTGGGAAAGAGGAAGACGACATCATCCACAATTTTAAAGTTGATCAACTAATTCACTCTTAATAACAATTTTATTATTAGTAAAAATAAAAATTCTTTACATTTAATAAAAACAAAGAATTGATTGTTATAATTAAATTAATACTTAGAGCCTGTCTAATAACTATATCGGATAGTAATTAAATGGCTGTATTTGTGTACATAAAATGAGGATTGAATTTAAACTCAAAATATGCCAAAAATTGAAATTATCGAATGAATTTTTAAAACTACTTCTTGAAATTACACACCAGGTAAGGTCCAAAAGGAATCAACTTACATATATGAGTAAACAACATTGTTTAATAAATAATTTTTGTTTTTAATAATAATAATAATAATAATATATATATTTATATGTTATTAAAGCAAATATATTAGTTGTAAAAAAATCAACCATATAAAGTCTGATTTCTAATCAACGACATTCCAAAAATACAACTAGGAAATTTACTATATCAGTTTTTTTATATTATAATATATAGTATCGACCATCGCCAATTAAAAACCATAAATAAATAGTAAATTTATTATTAATTTTTACCATCTGACATTCTCAAAGATACGCTGGTTGTCAATCGTTTTATTTGCTTTTCGAGTCAATCGGTTTCACCTATTAAACGCCTTACAACTACGAAACTTCTGTAATTAACTATATTAACTACACCACAACAAAGACACTTCTGCGGTCAACTATTGTAAATAGTCTGCCGGTTGTGTTAATATTACTCGAGAGGAGGAATTACAAATTCCACATTTCTTTTTTTGGATGTATAATATGGTTAAAAAGTTAATAATTTTAAAAATAAAACAAAAAAATAATTATTTCGAAAAAAAAGCTATTGATTATAATTAAAAAATTAAATGTACAGTAGGCGGAAATAAGGGGATGCTAGAAAAAGGAGGATGCTCACAACTATTGGTTAATTTTTAAAACCAAAATAGAAGGTTCACAATTTGAATATACTAAATTGTATCAAAACCATTTTATTTCAAAAAAGGATTTTTTGTAAAAAACAACAATTAAAATAAACTAGCAATAAAATTAATTTTCATATCTTTCGATTTCCAACAACTCTTCTTCTGAGACCTCCAAAGACAAATTCAAACCATGATAATTAATAGTAGTTTCATTTGGTTGCAGTGATTTGTATCTTTGATATTCATCATCCATGTTAATTACATTACAGTACAGCATTTCAGACAGTGAACTAAGCATGTTTAAATGAGCGACAGTACAGACATTATCAGCTGTAATCCCAGACAGAAAGTAATTGACATAAGATAACTTCGAGTGATCATCTGGTCGATAGTCGGTACATGATGACGTTTCCATTATGGACACCTTTTCTTTGGTGTTGTTTGGTGCAGTTAATTTGACCATTAACTCCTTTCTGATAAATACATTATTTGTGATGTAAGTTTTGTATTCTTTAATAAATCTTTCGGCACTTTGTATGTCATCATAGAACCTCCATTTACCGTCCACAAACCTAGAAACCATTCCTCCTCGTTCGAATGATAAAATGACATTCTTATGAAAAGAGGAGAGATCAATAGAGTTCATGATTTCTGCCATACTTCTTATAAAAGACTCTCCGTTTTTAGCTCTTTTTTCTTTTTTTCAGTGCATCAGTGGAAGTGTTAGTAAAATTGGCTATTTCTTTAATTAAATCTTCCATTGCTCCTTTGAATCTGTCATTTTCACCGATATGACAATCACTTGAAACGGAAAAAACACTATTACCACGGGGTTGCTGATTTACACTAATTTGTGTGGCAAAAAGTGGTGTGGTATTTGTCTTTGTCTTCTTGACGCATCCGAATAGACATAGGTCTAGTGGTTGAACTAAATGCGAAGTATGAGGAACATACATGTGGATGTGGATGTTATTCTTGGCGCATATTTCCCTCAATACTTCAATATCGTGCCCGCTAAACCCATCCATAGTCACAAGGGAGGGTGTGTTAATATCAAAACCATACTTCACTTTGATTGAGTTAATGGTCGGTACAACCTTTTCCACAAACCAGGTTGTAAAGATGTTTTTTGTTGCGAAACCAGTTTCCGAAAAATAAAAGGTCAAGTCACAATTGTGTTTGAACATTTCAATGGGTAAATTTTTCAATCCAACCACTGCTCCTGGACAATGAACTTCTCCTGCCATAGATATCATACATAACAAGGTCGTGCGTTTCCTTCCTCTATTGTAACCAATTTTGACTTTATTTACATTTACATTTGAAGGTACAAACACTTTAATGTTTTTTCTATCGGCACGGTCTTCAAAACCAATTTCGTCGATATTGAATACTAGTTGTATTGGAATGCCGTTGAATTTGGAGAGATCCAGATAGTTGGTGATTACATTTGAAGGATCAATTCGCAGTCTACCCATATCTTCAGGAATTCCATTAACGTATTTTAAATTCAAATGAACCATTAACCACTTTCTTAATGTGTCATTTTCAACCTTCTTTGATTGTGTTTTTTCTAATATCAACGCAAACGATTTTAGTGTAATTGCCAAATTCTGAGTTGAACAAAACTTATAAAACGATGAAAAAACGATTTCACTTAGTGGAGTTATCAAAGAATGTCTTCAGATATAATTCCTACCATCAATCAACTCTTTATTATAATATGAAATTTGTTTGGATATTATGCCAAGGTTTATATTAAATAAAACTGCTAATGATCTGTGAGTGCACTCATCATGAAATTTATATTTAGAATAAATTAAACCAAATTGTAGTCGTAATGTGGAATCTTTCATTTTAATTAATAACTCGACATCGTTTTTCAATCTTTCGTAGAGTTTTCTGGGTTTTTCGGAAAAATCTTTTGTAGTATTAATTGGCATAGAACTTTCATAAGTAATCAAAAATGTTTCAATTTGTTCAATACTATAACCAGGTTTGAGTTCTTTATAAGTTTTCTTGTCAACGATAGATTGGAATAGTTGTATGTTTTCTTCAATAAAATGCGGTGTTAACATTTCACCAAGTTTAATTGGTGCCAATATTCTTACATCCTCGTTTCCCAACGAGAAAGGGTTGGTCTGTTGTTTTTCCATGTTGTTTTTTTAGTTTTTAGTTCTAACTTTATTTATTGTTTTGTATCAATATAATAATAATTATAATTAATTTTTTATTTTATTTGAAGCGCTGCATCCCAAATTCCATTGTTATTTTTAATTTAACTACAAATAATAATAAAAACTTTAATAAAAATAATTTAAAAATCGAAAAAAACCAAATAATTTTTATTTTTGGAGTAGCATCCCCCTTTTTCTCAGCATCCCACTTTTTCCGTTAACTGTATAGTTAGTTTTCTCCATCGTTAATTAAAAATTCGACTTTATATATATATATTTTAAATTATAATAAATTAAATGAGAAACAACAATAAAAATTGTTAAAGTGATTGACCAATTATTTTCTATTTGTGTTATCATTGGTTATTTTTTCTTTGCTAACTCGTGGAATAAAAACTTTATTTTAAGTGTTTAAATCCTTTACGACGGTCGTTAACATATTAGCCAAAAAATCGACATAAATGCCAGTTTTTGTAAACTTTTAATTTAAAAAATTACTTAAAATATTTACTAGAACTTTTTTACACTGCCTGGTTTAAAAAAATAAGAAAAAGGTCACGTTTACATGAAAAATGAGTAACATATTTATTTTATAATTATTATTTTTCTTGTCTTAAACACAGGTTAATTCTGTGTTATTGAATTCGAAATATATAAAATAAAAAAATTTATTATTTCAAAAACTGTATATATATATTTGATAATATAAACATTATTTTTTTTAACATTGAAATAATTGTTTTATAACCCAAGTAATTTGTTAATATTCCGTTTTAAATTCGATGATGAACCATCAATTATGATAAATAACAAGCTATTTACAAAAAATGATAACAGTAAACTTAAATTAAAAATTATGCAAAAAATACTCAGCCGTCTTGAATTATTTTAACTGAGAAATGTACTTTTATACTTTCCAACTTTTTCATATATATACAATTTTGTTTGTTTTAACCATTTCACTAATAATGTCACAAAAAGTTTGAACATCAACCCATTTAGTCTTCTTAAAATTAAAAACAATGTATCTTCCCAATGAATTAAAAATGACATGAGTTTCTTGGAAACTTTTGCCACTTTTTTGAATGAATACAGACGAAAGACTTTTAATTCAAAAGTTAAGTGCCCATCAGAAACAATAACCGTTCTATTCAGAACAGTATGGTTTTTTGAGCACGTTAGTTATATTCGAATATTCAAAAATGATATACAAACATTTGCAAAAAACTTGAGTTAATTTGTTTAACTCAAAACCATTTCAATAAAGTTTTACAACACAACAACCGACTCAACCTATTTTCTCGATATTTTGAGCCACCTAAGTTTTAAAAATGTCTTATTGTTAACAAATTTATCAACAACACTGTTATTCACACAATTCAATTTTCTAAATATCCAAAACGCAATTTAAAATTTAATTTTTCGTGTACAGCCAACCCAAGTTGTTTTTAGAAAACATTACGAGCTCTCTACACTCCCTGAAAATGTTTAATTTTATATTTCATACATTACAGATATCGTTTTCAATTCAATTATTCGAAAGGGGAGCATAAGTTATATTCCTACCTTAAGTGTAGAGAGCTCCCAAAAAGTAGTAGCAAAAGTGTATAATAAATGATTGGAATATACGACCTTTTTAAATTATTGGAAATTAGACTTCCAACAAAATTATATGTTACCGAGGATGTTAAAAAATATTTTAAGACAACTTAGTTATTATCTGTGATTTGACACATATGAAAAAGCCAATTAATATTGAGAAAGTTGTGTTGGAATATGTAAACTTTAACAAAATAATACTTCCAACAACAATGAAATATGTGGTGATAACAATTGTAGGGGGCGCGGTGATGAGTGGGTCTAAAATAGAGGAAATTGTAATTATAAATCACAATGTAAATTTAAATTAATTTGAGTGTTAGAATGTTAAGAAATATAATTGTGACAAAAGTTGTAAAGTAACATTAAAAAATAAAGTACATAAACCTTTTGTATAAGTTGGTATGGAAGTTGTGTATAAATTACGTGTTAAATTTTTAACTATAATTGTTTTTAAAAGGAATTGAAAAAATAGGAGAAGTGACATTTAACTTCAAATTTCATTATAAAAACAAAAAATCTTTTTTATGACGTTTCCAATAATTTAGATTTATCATGTTAAAACAAAAGTGATTTGGGAACCTTTGAAAAAAAAATAAATTGTGATCAATAGATTTTACATTTAAGGATTTGAACAAATTTGTTATTAAAATTGTTTTGAATATCGACCACTAATAAAAACATATTTTAAATTTAATAAAATGCTTGATTTTGGATAATTACAACGTCGATAAACTTATTGGTATTGAAGTTGAAAATATTGTTTTGGACCATGGTCACATCACAACAATTCATATTGAAAAAATCAAATTATAGGGGGTCTATAAACTGGTTAGGATCCATAAACTAGTTGGGGAATTTATTAGAAACTTTTAAAGGAAAAAACAATATTTACACGTATTTTAAAAAAGAAAAACCCTGCTCTGCAGTTTTGGGAAGTTAAAACACGTTAATTTCTATTTTTGTTTTTGTTGTTTTGCAATTTTAGAAATTAATAAAAAACCAATGAAACCAAAGAACAACCAATGAATAAAAACAAATCATTTATATTTTTGTTGATAAAATAAATTATTTCGGAAGAAAATCGAGTTCTCTTTTTTTATCATACAACACACATTTAAACATTTTGTTCACACGCCACACAAAAAGTTGTCAACGACCGTGGCAAATTAAATTATCTCGCTCTCACACACATTATATATTATATTTTACCACGATCTCTCCCCGCATATTATAAATATCGCAATGAATGACTGTTTTGAGTTCATAATTTTTTCTTTTATAGTCCAAAATTCGATTTTTTAAAATCTGTTGACTTTTGAATCCATTCTTATTTTTATGTAATTTTACTTTATTTAAAAATTGAATCGAAACGTAACAATGATTTTGATTAATACAATTAATATTTTAATATAATAAATTATTAAATTTTAATTGTTTATTGAGAATTCATTAAAATTA
>NW_004443864.1:0-1223 GCF_000330505.1 Entamoeba invadens IP1 | reverse complement strand
TTTTTTTATTTTTATTCAAAATTTACTTTTTAATACGTCATTAGTCATTTTTTTAATTAAAACAATTAACAAACGAGCATTGTATAACCAATAATTGATCCAAATGATTATTTGAATAAAATATGACATTTTTATCATTTATTAAAAGATACAATAAAATACGTCACATAGTCGATCCATTAGCTAAGAAAAATGTCAAATAGTCATTCATACAAACACGACAATAATAACAACATTATACTCGTTACAATCAAAAAATAATATTTTTTTTGAAAAAAATACTAAATATTTTATACCATCATTTAAACCCAATCTTTTTTATCTCTTACATTTATGTTTAATTCCAAGCATGATCAACATTACATTGAAAAGTTAAATTAGTTGTTTTTGCATCACACTATTCGGTTTGTTTTAATTGAAAATAACAAAATAAAATTAACATTTCCAATTTTTAAATAATAAAAATATTAAAACTTGAAATACACTATTCTTTTGTATATTTCAGCAACCATAAAGTTTAGGTTAAAAACTTATTGTTATAATTATGTTAATGTTTTGAATTTGTTACCAAACTGTCATGACTTAATTTAAATTAATTAATTAAATAATTAATATATAAAACATGTTTTTGATTACTAAAATATAAATTCTAATAATATCAATTTATTATTATTAATGTTTTTTTTCAAATGTTGTAATATCATCAAAAATTATTTAATAATGTATAAATATTACTGTTATTGTTAATATAAATTATACTTATGTTTTTGTGTTTGTTTTGATTGATAAAAAATAACAAAATCAAGTATTATTTTAATTTGGTTTACGTTTTATGTAGTCTTTATTTTTCAATTTATATTTAAATGATGTGAATTTAAAAAAACATTAAAATATTAACAATTTTTTATAATTATATATTAATTTTAATAAATTAAATAAAAACTTACATAAAATAACATTTAATACCAATTTACAATGCAAATTTGCATTGAAAAGTTGTATTTAAATAAATATTTTATATAAATAATGGATTTATAATCACGCGTTTTAAGTTATATAACGATTTGTTATTTTAACAGCACATAATTATACAATTTATATATACAACAAATTACATTATTTTTAAAAGTATCACACTTTTCATTTAAACCATATTTACATTTTAAAAAAAGAATTTTTTATATTATAAAACTTAATAATTTTATTTTTTAAAAACAAAAAAA
>NW_004443684.1:0-1351 GCF_000330505.1 Entamoeba invadens IP1 | reverse complement strand
TTTTTTCTTCACAGCTTTTCAAAGAAGAAAAAAGAAAATGGGTGCGGGTTTCTCTCCTCACTTTAGTATATAATAGGTCAACTTTTTTTTTAATTTTCAATAAATAATAATATAATAATCATAACAATTTATAATTAAATTTATTAAAACAATAATAAACATTAAATATTAAGTAAATTAATTTCGATGAACTATTGTATCTGATGGGAAACATTCAATTCCAATTGATCTCACACTCGATGGTATTGTAACACTGCTTAAACTACTACATCTACTGAAACAACGATCACCAATATATGTCACACTTGATGGTATTGTAACACTGCTCAAACTACTGCATTCACTGAAACAACCACCACCAATATATGTCACACTTGATGGTATTGTAACACCGCTCAAACTACTGCATCCATAGAAACAATATTTACCAATTGATGTCACACTTGATGGTATTGTAACACCGCTCAAACCACTGCATTCACCGAAACACCAATCACCAATTGATGTAACACTTGATGGTATGACATTACCAAATTTCTCTCTATCATTTTGAGTGTAAGAAACTATTTTAAACTCGATGTTTCGACTTTTGTTTCTGTCAACAGTTTCAAAGTCAACATCAAACCACACAATGATTCGAAAGAACTCTTTCTTCAAAACACCTTTATTTTCACACTCTACTTTTTCTTTTGTGTTCATCATAAATCCATTGCCAAAATTCTCATCTTCTACATCCCACAAGTGAAGTGTCTCGATGTTTGGAAAGTACCTAATTGTTTTGGAATTCAACAAAATCGGGTTGAAGTGGAACTTCTCCATATTGCCACCAAACTTCTTGCATACCAACTCCAAGTTAATAAAGTCTTTGATAGTTTCAAGGTACTTCGAGACTATCATGATGTGATAACCAGAAAGTCCACGCATTTTGATATTCTCAGTTTTTCGGTTTTTAAATATTTTAGAAATTCTTTGAGTCAACATTTTTAAGGAATTATTTAATTAAAGTCATTCAACATAACTAAAGGCGACCTTGAAGATTCATAAAAATGCTTGGGTTGACAATAATTATTTAAAGTCAAAAACATACGTAAAATAATTAAGAACTGGTAACAAAAGGTTTGAAATGAGTATCAAATAATTATATTTAAAGTGACTTCCCCAAGGTGTGCAAGTTAAAATTATTAGTCTTTTTTACAGGGAAAGGGCGTGCAAGACTAAATTTTAGTTGAAAAACATTTTATTTAAAATGTTATTCGTTTCCAAATTGTTTCAAAACACACACAATCCTTTGGTGCTCGAATTAATGAACTACAAAAAGCAAATTAAATTATAAAAATTGGGTTATGGTTTG
>NW_004443685.1:2135-9284 GCF_000330505.1 Entamoeba invadens IP1 | reverse complement strand
CACACCAGCACTAAATTCCAAAGAGTTAATTCAGGAAGTGCTGAGATCAGAAGCTCTTGTGAATCATATCAAAGGAATCGTCACAACAGCAATCACTCCTCTTAGGAATGATATCACTAAAGCCAGAACATATTCCGAGAACAGCATCGATAAAGCAGCCACCAAATCTCAAAATGCTGTAGATCAAGTTGATCTTATTTTGGATGACTCATTAGAGAAAGTTGAGAAGAACATCAACCAGTCCAAAGATGATATTATTCAAAAAATGCACAATGTAAACACCACAATGAATGATCAAAAGAAAATCAATGATTCATTCGCGGTCTCTGTTCAGAGTGCTTCAATACAATTTGGCATAGTAAATAAAGAGAACACCAGCAAGATCAGTGAAACTCTTAACCAGACCACAAGTCAACTCTATACCAACCAACAACTCCTAAATGAAAAGATTGGACAGTTGGGCAGTTCGCAACAAAACATAAATCAAAGTGTCGCTATTTTAGATCGAAATATGACAACTATTGTTGCGAATCATGAGCAAGTTATAAATAGTATAGGGGCAGAAGTACAAAAAACTCGGCATTGACCGGTCAACTTGTGACTGGGATCAATGTAGTGGCAGGGACAGTTCAGAAGATCATCTTAGAACCTCCTCAATACTCGCCGATGAATTTGAAAACAACTCCATTTGTCGAGGAACCATCGGATGCACTAGTGACATTGCTTCAACAGCCAATACAGCCACAGACCGGGATCAGTCTGAAGAAAATAGAATTCAGCCACACATATTGAGTAAAACTATCAAACTAAGAATGACTATTTATGCACTTTCAAAAATTGAAAAAATGTTAAAAACAAAACTCTCCGAAGATGAATGTTTAGGGATACTCCACAACCTGGGTGTCGATGTATCCGGTCCAGAAAGACTGAAAAGACTTGTCCGAGAATGTCATTGTATCACCAACAAACAGAAGCATGATGCTAATGAGTACATGAAAAAAAATAGTGACGGACAAAGAAAAGTCTAAGGTTCTTAAACTCGGTGTTTTGATCAACAAACACAATAATATCGAAATTAAATATGACAAGTTTGTCGGAATCATTAAGAAAGAACTCGAGAAGAAGCATGAAGTAACCGTGTATGTAAACTATTACAGAAACAGCAAGTTCATCAAAAAGTTGATTGAGTATATAAATAGTGATTCCAAACCTGATATTCACGTAATTGAAGATTATCAGAATCATATAAATGCTGTGTCATACGCCTTAAAACATTTCCTGCAAACCAAAACTCGTGTTCTCAACACTGTGAACAGAGACACAAATTTTTTGGCTATCATCAACAAATACTCAGATCTCCTTAAATGAAGAAACATCACAAAGTTTCGAAATTTGCTCGACTTAAAAAGGAGCAGTGATGAGGAAGTTTTCCAAAAGACACATGACAAAATTGTCTACTTCCAGTATTTGTGAAATTCCCACTTATTGGAAATTGAGTTTAGAAAAAATAACCTTAGCGGAATAAGGCCAAAATCGAAGTGGATGATGTTCAACAAAAATAGTATTGTAAAAAACGAACAATCTAGTATTTTTCCATAAACTGAACAAACGATTGAGTTGTGGCACGATCTCTTTGAATTTGTCAAAAAGGTTGACAAGTCCAGTGTTTACACCAAAGAGATTTGAAACTGCGGAGAGAAGAATTATCGCCTCCAACAGATAACAAAAGATGAAATGTTGCTGGCTGTCAAATGCATTGCTAACTGGAAGGCTCCCGGACTATACAAGATATCTGGGTACTACATCAAACATTGTACTTGTTTGCATGATTCATTGTTGCGAATATACCAGAAGTGGTACAAGTCCCAAAAGAGATACACCAAAACATGCTCACGGGAGGACAGTACTGATTCATAAGGGTGGTGATACTACAAATCCTGCCAATTACCGCCCCATCACCTGTCTTAATGTTGTCACAAAAGTGTTCACCTCTATTCCGAAGTACAAGATAGAGACACAACTTGACATTAATCCGGCTGAGAAGCAACTTGAAAGGCTTACTATGACAACAGAAAAGCCAATGACAATGTAAACCACAAGTGGCTGTCAAAATGTCTCCAATTCTACAATATACCCGAAGAGATCAAAATTATCATCGAAACCATGATGAATAATTGAAGATCTCACTATTGTACAACGGAGACATCATAGGGGAGTAAAAGAAAGGAATGGAATCCTGCAAAGGTATTTGCTTTCGCCGCTCCTGTTTGTGATATCAATAGACTGTATATCCAAGAGTCTAAACAAAACAGTTGAGCCTATCAGAATCGAAAGTCAAGTCGAAGGAGTTACGATCACTCGGGGCACACGTTCTACATGGATGACCTCAGAGTACTTGCTTCCACAACATCGGAAATGGAACAAGTTCACACTATTATATGTGAATAGTTCAATGCAATGGCGATGGAAGTCAACCAAACAATATGTGGTGTAGCTGCCCGCTTTGATGCCAAAGTCCCACAATGTATGCAAGATATCCCACGAGTCAGTTCTGACAATCCTTATAAGTACCTTGGTATTGAGATGGACGAAAAAGTCGACACCAAGACTTTTTGCACAAGGATGATTACAAGACATTTGGCAACTTTGACAATTATCAACTAAGACATTTGTCGAAACCCTTAAAATATTTGGTATTTATAACAATAAAATAAATATTTTTTATAAATATTTTTTTATTTTTGTAATTAGAAAACAATGTTATTAATATCATACAATTGTAAAATACAAAAAACATACATTTGAATAAAAATAGAAATTATTAAAAATATTATTTATTGGTATAATTTGTGTGCATTTTACATATTTTTTATAAAAATAATATTTTAAAATTAATTAAAAGTCAATTGAAATTTATTTAAAATACTCGAAATTACAATTATATATTACTTGTGTTATTTAATTTATACAAAAATAATAAGAATAAAAGATTTTTTTTCAAAAATAAAACATTTATAAAAAGTAAAAATTAATCTTTTCATATTTTGTACTTCCAGCTAAACAATTATTTAATAATATATATTATATATGGAATATTGTAAATACAATAGCTGGAAATTGAAAATAAATACTATCAATTTTAATAAAAGATATTTTATTTTTGATAATTATTTTGGTGTCAATGTTTGAATGCATTTTAGATTTCAAGATGTTTGAACCAATTTATTATTTCAAATTAAACTCTATTTTTACAATTATACATTTATATATTTATAAACATATTTTATTTAAAATTTTGTTTATTTAATACATTTACAATTAATTTATTCAGATTTATTTCAAATGACAAAAGAACCTCTTCGCTTCTTTAAAGAACTCAATGATAACCCAAAGCGACATCCAGTATTGTGTATTGGAAAAATATGTTTCTTTCAACGTGCCAAATGGGACAAATCGAAAAATGATATTGTTTTTGAATGTGCTGGAAATAACTGTAATGTAACAGTACATGTAAAAGATAATGATTATTATATTGTTGGAAATCATACTTGTATTTTTGATCACGAACGTTTATTTTTGTCAAGATGTCGAAGAGAAGCCGCAGATATAGAATTTGTTAAAGGTCTAAGTGATACTCCGCGTGAAATAACAAAAAGAGTCATGACACACAATTTTTGTTCAAACATGTCAATAAAAGACCATAGATCAATTAATAAATATATAACCAGACTACAAGAAAGACTTCTTGGAAGTAACCCCAAAACAATTGAAGATATCAATTTCACGGAAGTTTTGAAAACCACATTGATACCTCAAAATGAGTCTAATCCAGACAATACTTTTTTATTTTATGATTCTTTCACTGAAACTCAAACACTCTCCAGATTTTTTATTTTTTCTTCTTGTACACAACGGCACATCGCCTCCAAGTCAGAAAAATTGTTTGGTGATGGAACATATCGAATTACTCCAAACATAATTACATGTTTGTATACGTTACACTCTCTTATTGATAACACGTGTTATCCAATTGCATTTCTATTACTTCCAAATGAGACAGAAGAAACATTTATTTGTGCTTCTAAAGTACTAAAGCCCTTTTTAATCAATGTTAAAATTGTACACTGCGATTGTCAGATTTCAACAATGAACACATTTAGTAAAGTATTGGGAGCAAACATTAAATTATGCTCATTTCATTTAAATCAAGCAGTGTTTAGAATGTTGGGCAAAAAGGGGCTTTCTATAGAATATAAAAAATGCCAAATTACATCTATGGGTACGGCGACTATTTGGACTACCTTTTTTACTAAAAGAAGAAATACACAATGCTTTCGAGAAATTATTCATTGGAATGTCAACATCTTTAGAATTTGGTGTACCTTCACATTTATTAGAAAAGTACAAAGAAGTTTTAAATTATTATAAAGATTTTTGGTTGAAAAAAATTGCGAATGAAAAATGGTGTCAATTTTTCACAAAAAATAGGACAAATAATTTATGTGAAGCATTTCATCACGCAGTAGGTTTAGAGTTTCAAATTGCTCATCCAAGACTCGTGGTTTTGGTCGACATGTTAAGAAAATTGGATGATATGTGTAGGCAAAGATGGTTAGATATGGCAACTGGAAAACACGAAGTTGCTTATCGACTTGCAACTCAAGAATTAAGCAGAAAATTGAATATTACAATGGAAAGTTATCAAATGGAAAGTTTGAAAATCAACTGCAATATCTAGACGCAATTGGCAAGTTGTATATTGACTACAATTTTACAACAAAGGCGTCAAGAAGAAATGTATCCATTCGTGCTATAAATGCATCACAAAGATTGATAAATGAAATGTATATTATAATACAAGAACAACAAAATCTAACTTTTGATGAAAATGGGACAAATTTAAATATATCAACTATCATCGAACCGAGTTATTAAAGTGAATCTGATTTTGAGTCAACAATAAAATCAATACACGAATACAATTCAACATTACAATCAATTTTTGAAGAAAACAGTGTTATTACATTGGAAAAAACAGAAGGAAAGATGGAAAATGACCGAAACTGCGTAAAAAGTGGCATTAATACTTCAAAGATAAAATCAAAGAAAACACCAAAAAAGAAAAAATTGACTATATATGAGAAATTGAACAAAGAAAAAAACCCTCGAAATCACAAGAACAATATTGATTAATTTAGTTTTCTATTAAAATAAAAAGCAATTTTTAAAATAAATATTCAATTTGCATAATATAATAATTATGTTTAATATAATACCTTTTTATTGTGTTTAAAATTTGTTATGTATTTATACAAGATATTATATTTATAATCAGAATATTATAACAATTCAAATAATTAGAATGTAAATCATATTTATTTGATAAGATTAACATAAATATAAATTCTAAATTGTTTTAAATAATATTATTAAGTATACAATTTGTTTATAATAACACCTATTAATTATTTTTTTAATAATTTTAATTTTTTATTCAAATGTATGTTTTTTTGTATTTTACAATTGTATGATATTAATAACATTGTTTTCTAATTACAAAAATAAAAAAATATTTATAAAAAATATTTATTTTATTGTTATAAATACCAAATATTTTAAGGGTTTCGACAAATGTCTTAGTTGATAATTGTCAAAGTTGACAAATGTTTTTTTTACCCACAAGGATCACAAATGGGATAGAGGACTGCATGAGAAAAATAGCAAGAAGGAACCTAAGTGCCGTGAATTTTATTCGAACTATCAACACTGACATTATCTCAAAACTGAGGTACGGTTTCAGTGTGGTTCCATGGAAACTGGGTGCTCTTAACAAGTTAGACCTCAGAATCCGAAAGTTCCTCACCGAACAAGGAATCAATGGCAAAAGCCTTACATCATCGCGGATCTATGTCAGGCAAATAAATATGGGTTATAACCTTAGTGGTTGCAGAGACGAATGTGGCAAGGAGATCGTGTGAATATACTTGAAGTACCTATGGCACAGTGACTCGATTATTGCAAACCTTATGCAATACACAGCCGATATTCCTCGCAGTCTGATGAAGAGAGCTGTAGCCTGCTTGTGGAAGAAGGTGACAGAGCAAGAGCTGCAAGACTGCATAGAGAAAGAAGCCGCAGAAAACAAGTCGATTGCAGTGGTTCTGAATGCCATATCTGAAAAGATAAACTCCTTCTACTTTGAGTAGAGGAAGTCCAAAAAGGAGGCTGGTATTCTTCCTAGAATGCTTGAGAATGTCGCATGCAACTGAGATATCTCAGGAAAAGCATGGAAGAACTGCAACATCAAAAGGGATTCATTCAAATGGTGAGAATGCAGGAAAAGGCAACCTTTTGTGGGACGAGGAAGGCAATCATCACTAGAAACAAGGCTAATGCACGATGCTACTGCTAAAAAGATCAGATTGCCAACATAGGACACATCTTGCTGAGTTGTCCAATGACCAAGAAGTCTCAAATAGCCAGACACAATGTAGTCTGTGACAAAATCCACATGGCACTGCTGAAGAAGCTAAAGATGATAGATGAGAACACCTCAATGACGGTGCCTCCCAAAGACATGTACGACGAAGGGGAGAAGAATGTGATCATTGCCGAAAGAAATTTGCTTTGTGATGATAAGCAAAGCTTTGCTCGAAGACCCGACATTTATTGGCAAGACAATGAAGCCAAAAAGGGTTATGTGGTTGATGTCACAATTGTAAAAAATGAAAACCACTGCTTACTTCCGAAAAGTGTCAAAATACATCACACTTTGTGAAAAGCTTCGAAATGCAAGTAATCTGCGAAGTGTGACTACTGTTTTTGTGGTCATAACGATCAGCGGACTGATAAACAAGCTCTCTGTGGAAAGGATAGAAAAGCTGTTGAAGATCAGATTGGACCTACCTAAGATAATCAGGTATGTCACAATCTCTAGTATGAAGGATCTGATGACTTACTTGAGTCGTAGGAGAGCTTCCTTTGAGCCAGGAAACTCACTCGATTGTTCTCCACATGACGAATCGGGAACAGAGAATCCCGAAGGCGAAGAGATGGTTGAAGGAGAAGACTGCTCCGAGATATGTAATTCAATAACAAATCAAATTGGAAATGCATAATTGAATATTTGGTTAGAACCAATGTTTATTA
>NW_004443685.1:0-2035 GCF_000330505.1 Entamoeba invadens IP1 | reverse complement strand
GCAGTACATTTTGAACAGCCAGTTGAACACTTTTTGCAAGATTTATCATCTTTATAATACCCAATTTTGCATATGTAGCAGGTGTTAGCATCAGTACAGATGTAACAGTTATCTGAACATGCTGTGCATTTTTCATCTTTAACATAGTATCCTTCTTCACATGCTTCACATTTTGTTGGATCATCTGTTTTGCAAGATGTGCATTTGTCTACAGTTGTAAGACATTCATCCGAAGATGCAGAAAATGCAATAAATACTGTAAATGATAAGAAGATTAAAGTTCTCATAGAATGATAATCAAGTTAAAAAAAAACGTTTTTATACCCAAAGTTGTTTATTTATATTTATTTTTTAAACAATTTGTCTATTTGATTGTCTGACATGTATTGATTTGCCGACCTCTCGTTTCAATTTATTATAAACATCATATCACGATGATAATTATATAAATTAACATTGTAAACAAAAACAAATGCAAGTTTTTGTTGTTATAAAATTCAAAATAAAAATTTCAAAAAAACATTTTTTATAATATTATTCTAATATTTACAAACCAATTAAATAGAATAGTATTGTAATTAAAAAAATATTAAATTGACATGCAGTAATAACAATAATTTTAACAATAATATGTTTTATATTTATCTAATTTTTGAGTCGCATTCAATTATTTCGTCATATTAAATTAATTGATGATAGATAATTATAGATAAAAAACTTTTATGTTAAAAATGATAATAATAACACTTTAAAAACATTGTCTGTTACATTCATAGTAAGTATTTATAATACAATCTTTTTGTGAACAATATCATTTTGCATAACTTTTTTATGTTGTTATAACCAATTTTGTTTGTTTTCGTTTTGACCAAGTGATTTAATTTGATTCTTTAAAAAATATATGTTTTTGTGTTATAGTTTTATTAACATAACTACAATAATTATTTATTTTTTCAAAAAAAATATGTGTTATTAGACATAACTAATAATTAAACAAATTAAGACTTAATAATAGCACATCATTTTGATAAAATTTTTATTTAATGGATATAAAATTGAATACAACAACATTAGTAATATTTAAAAATTAATTATATTATTCAGATAAAAAATGGGTGAAAAAATATTTGAGATTAATTGATGTAAAAAATTTGATTTTGGTTTTTTATTTTTAATTTATTTTTTAAAACGGTTTCTATAAATTACTATATTACTTTACTTAAAATAAATTTGTCACCAAATTAATTCTTGTTACCTATTAATTACTCTATTTTTCCATTATATTTTTAACAGATTGTTTTAATTTTAATTGTGTTACAATAACACGACAAATGAACGTTTATTGAAAAAACAATTCGAATTTTAGATAACACAAGTGACAAATTTGTTATAATAAACTATATATATATAATTGTTGATTCTCATTTCATGTTTTTTTCTTTTTATCATAATAAAACTTGAGTTCTATAATAACATAACTTCCAATCTCGACAAAAATAGAAGTCGCTTTGTTTAAAAATGGACATTACTTACTCACTTTCAATGTGCACTTGTTACTTTTATATCAACGAAGGCCTATATTATATTGTTATAACCAAAACGACTAAATTGGTTATCTCAAAACTTTCTTTGTATAAGCTCGATTCCAATTTAATGGAATGTACTTTATTCACTTTGTATTTAAAAAATATTATAAATAAAATAGAAAAAAACGTGCCCAAATGATTAATTATAAAATTGATTTTAGAATTATAAAAAATACAAATGAAAACAGATTATGCATTTATTAAAAGATATATCGTTTGAAGATGGATTAGTTGAATATAACGAAACTGGAAAAAAATCAGTATTAATGTTTATTTTCAAATGCCTGACATACAATTTTTAAATAAAAAATGATATTTAAACTGGTTAGTCAATTGAAAAATAATGTTATAAAAGATTTATTGAAAAATAAAATATATCAAAAGATATGATTATAAAAACAAAAGAAAAAGTGTTGAATATTAATAACAAAATTGTTTTTGATAAAGGT